>NW_015151394.1:92373-129612 GCF_000732505.1 Cyprinodon variegatus | reverse complement strand
TTGTGTCCTTTCTATCACCTGTTTTTTTTTTCTTTGTGTCCTTCTGCTTTTTTCTCTTGCATTCTTTAAAGATCACATTAACTCACAGTTGCAGAATTATTTTTTCTCCTGAATTCCTGATCCAGACCTTTGAATCGATGTTCCCAGATATTATTTTAGCTAAAATGGTTATCACCTTAATCAAATCTCATGTTTTTTTTTAGACCATCCATTGATGTATTTCACCGCTCTGTGTTCCTCTTCTTTCAGATACCTTTTTGTGTTACAGCTAAAGCAAGATATCCTCAGTGGCAAGTATGTGGGATTTCCATACACTATATGAACCAGTTAGATGAAGTAATTTCAGTAGAATCAGATTTGAAATACTTTCCTGTCATTTTGTGGCAACTTGTTTTACTAATCAACTTTCACGGTTAATTTGCATATTCACAATGAGCATCTCTGCCTTATGGTTCGGAAGATTTAAAAAAAAGATGAGCTATTACAGAGTAAAGTTTGAACACCTTTTCAAATCAGGAAATAACGCAATAGCCATGTTTTTTTTTTTTTTTTCATCATTTTCAGCTTTGCATGGTTTGACACTGCAGGTACTTCTTGGAAAAAAATAAAATGTCATGAAAAAGCATACACGCGTGGAAGCATTCATTGAAAAAAAAATTAAATTAAATTAATAGACATCCATAAAACAATTTAGGCCACAACATGAGGAATAAGCAACAAAAGCTCACTGCTAAAGAGGCTGGTTGTTCATGCTGTGCAGTATCCAAGAAAATGTGTTCAAGGTTGGGAAAAAGGAGAACATTTGGTTAGACAAAGAGAACCAGCAACATATGTACAGGAATTTTAGTGATTTTTACAGGGTTTAGATGGAGGATGGAGTCAGCACATCAAGAGCCACACAAAACCTTGGGCTGAGGGGGAAGAGAACTGGACCAAAGTCCTCTTTTCAAATGAAAGTAAAGTTTGCATTCTAAATCAATATCCCAGAGTCTGAAGGGGGGGTGGAGAGGCACACGATTTATGTAGCGTGATGTCATTCCACCATTAATCTGATAAACCATGTCATCTGCTGGTGTTGGTCTCCTGTTGTTTCTGATGTTTACGGCTAACTTAGCCTGACTTAGCCATCTACCAAGATTTTTAGAGTTCTTCAGAGTAGTAGGACTTGGCATCTGCCCACTCTGCTAAAGTTACTAACAGGTTCAATGACCGTGATGTTAGTCTGCTTGATTGGCCAACAAACTGGCCTGAGCTGAACCCAATAGAGAAACTATGTGGAGTGAGAGTTTTACTTAGAAATGAGACGCCAGACCCAAAAATGCAGAGGACCTAACAGAGGAATAACAGCAGAAACTCAGATTATTAACTTCCATGGCGTGCTGGATTGATAGGAGTGCTAAAAATATGAAACATTTTCTTAATATTACATTTCTTTTACCTGAATTATCTTTCTCATTGTAACTCCATAATTTGGCTAGCTGGATAGTGAGTTTGTAATTCTTGTTCCTATGATTTTTTTAATATATCTGGTGCTTATAACTCATGGTATAATATCGACTTGTAAAGTAAATTTTTTTTTTATTCAAATATATTTTACTCTATCATTTTGGAATTTATTCCCACACTAAACCTTTCCTATATCTCTATTTTTAGGCTTGAATGTCCCTTTGACACAGCCGTGGAGTTGGCTGCCTTCTCTTTACAGGGTAAGTATAGCAAAGGTTTCCTTCATTTTCAAATAAATCAAAATAAATCAGTTTGTTGTATCAGAATTGCACAAGACTCCTTGGATTCATATTTGTCAAAATATTAACCTGTAAGCATTCACTGTTGTATCCTAGAGGCTTAATGAACCAATTGTTTTTAGCTGATGCTAACTATTAAAGGGTAAAATAAAAGTGGCATACATGCACATTGTGCAGAACTGCAGGGTTCTCCCATTTGTAAGGTCAGTTCTTCAATGGTGTGAAATACATATATGGGATCTTATGTATACCTAGAGGTCTTAGCAGGTTTCCTGTAGCCAAACCTTTAAAAACAACATCATCGAGCAATCACAGTGTTTCAGGCCATCACGCTGAAATTTCTGTCTGCTTCGTAGAAATTTAGCCTTAGAGGCTCATTTTTTACGCGTGTATGAGGAGGAAAAAGGGTTTTTGAATCAAAAGGGTGGTTTGTTTTGTCGATTAAATTGTTTTTGATTTAAATATGATTCATTTCAATTAATTAGACCCTTTACTAACTTGATTGAAATATTTCCACGACTGATTTTAAACTTTGTAATACTTCACTCTTTTAAAAAACCAATACAAACTGCCATACAAGTGAGGCTGTTTGTAAGGCAACCTTACTTCTAAATTGGGCCACATTGCAGCTGTGGCTTCAGTTTAGCCTGCCAGCATCACTATGTGAATGACTGAATGTAAAACGCTTCGGAGTCCCCTGACTGAACAAAGCGCTATATAAGTGCAGTCCAGTTGGTGTTGGTTAATACATTTATGAGAAAACACTCACAGCAGAAAATATTAATTATAGCATTGTTATTAATAATATCTACAAATTGTAATAGCCTAAAAATATAAATTCTGACTAGTTGCCGTTCCATCTCCTTAGTTGCACCGGTCTCAGTTAGTTTAGTTAAGTTTTGACTCATGGAGATGCTGACCTAACATTATATGTCACCATTATTTTTTGCACCAGGGCACCTTCTAGTAGTAATTTTTTTTATTTTATTTTTTATATTTCAATAAATAGTCTTTCCACCAGAGAAAGGAAAACTTCACGGAAAGTTTAACAGTAGCTCTGTATGACACTGCATTTACTTTAGAAAATATTTGGTACATTTTTTTTATTTTATTTACGTTTTTAATTTTTGTACATTTAGGATTTACGTCGTGATACATGAACATTTAGTTACAGTTTAGTCTGCAGTCTTAGTTACATGAAAGGAGAAAAAAACTAACAATTGAAAGAACTATGAGTAGCTTGGAGGTGGAGGGTTGTTAAATATAGCAGCCACATGAAGAACAGATCTAAAAGATGATTCATATGCAATCCAAGGGGTCCCAATATTCACGAATTTTTTCCGCGTCTTGTTTCAATGTAAACTTTTCCATCATCTAGATGTCATGTATCACATTCATCAAGTCTTCCTTTTGTGGGAGAGTCTGTTGACATTTACTGTTCATTTCTAAGAGGTTCTTTGAACTGGATTACCTTTTCAAATTATTTCTTTAATATAAAACCAGGCTCTAGCTGTTAGAGTCATCCTGATTATTTCAGAAACATTTCATAAAAGTCAGAGTAAGTGGAGGCTTTTATGGAATGGCATTGCGTGCACAATCTGTTGGATGGACGTGCATACACATACATAGCCAGCTCTGGGTAAGGTGCCAGCTCATTAGCGCTCAGTCCTCTTCAGAGGCCCCCTAATCCAACACCCTCTCTGTTTTCTCTCTTTCCCTCACTCTGTTTTTTTTCTCCTTCTATCCTTTTTCACTGGTTCCCCTCTCTGTGCTCTGGCAGTTTGAATGAGTATTTCAAATTTGCTTCTAAATTGGTGGATTATAATTTCGATATAAAAAGCACTTTTGATCCATGTTGTGTTTTTATTACTGTAACTTTTGCCTTCAGTTGTTTTCTGTTAGATTTTATATCTGAAAATATGATTACAAACCGGACCTCAGCCTTTCACCTCAGAGCAGTGGGATGTAGGCTTACCCGAAACTTTGCTTTGATTTATATGTCAAGTCATACGGTACTTTAAAAAACAAATAGTTATGTGTGTTTTAGAAAAGGTTTAGTTAAAACATGATGCCAGCTTTAGAGTCCTTGTGATAATTATGACATTTGTCTATAATTAGAATTAACATAGTTTATTTATTTATTTTTACAGAAAATTGAAATCCATTTTAGACCTTAAGTTGGCGATTGATGTTTGATCCCTCTTTGTAACTCTGTAGAAGCTGCCATTTTCTACACTTAACTTCTTTGCATGGGGGTACTTCCTGGGATCTGCTGGGTTCCCCTCAGTCATTTTAATGTTGCAATGTTAGACTTTAGGTTCAGTTAATTTATTGAGTTTATTATTAATTTAATTAATTGGTTATGATTTGTTCAATTGTGTGAACATAATCCAAGCTTCCTTCTCCAAGGTAAAGTCATTTAGGGTGAGAAACACTTTTTGGCTCAAGTAAAAATATATTTCATTGAACATTGTTTAAATGTATAAAATATTTGCTCAAAACTAGTAAATTTGGATCTTTCCGTAATAAGACTTTACATACTTGATACATTTTAATGCATATTAAGCAGTATAGGAACATTTCAAGGTAGTTTATCTGTTTTGATATTTTTTTTTGTGTGTGTTTAAAGTTTAGAAGGATCTAATTAAAACTCACTAGTGTTTTTTTTTTTTTGTTTTTTTTAAGCTGAACTAGGTGACTGTGACCCACTAGAACATAATCTAGACCTGGTGTCAGAATTCCGGTTTATTCCAGAGCAAACAGAGGAAATGGAGCTCGCTATCTATAATGCATGGAAAGAGTGCCGGTAGGTATTTGGCTGATGAATATTTTTTTTTGTTTGGAGGCCTGTTTAAAAATGTATGAATTAACATTTCTCGATAAATATACCATATTCTTGTGTTTCACAGTGATCCATTTTTTTTCCCTGCTGTGAGTTTGCATGAATTTCTTTGCTTTCCATTTTTCAGAGGTCAGATGCCAGCTCAGGCTGAGATCAACTACCTAAATAAAGCGAAGTGGTTAGAAATGTATGGGGTGGACATGCATATGGTTAAGGTAAATAAGATATAGCTTGTTCATTTGTGAGCATTAAATGTACAGAAAAAACATTGATAGTAATTTTTTCTCTATTTTCTCCCTCTAGGCAAGAGATGGTAATGAGTATAGTCTGGGTTTAACACCCACTGGAGTCCTGGTGTTTGAAGGCCAGACCAAGATCGGGCTTTTCTTCTGGTACGTTGGACTGTTACACAGATATATACTTTTTTCTCTCTTTTTTTCCTGCAAGTCCTGAATCTAATTATTTTCTTTTTTTCCAATTGAAGGCCCAAGATCACTCGTTTGGATTTTAAGAAGAGCAAACTGACGCTTGTGGTGGTGGAGGATGATGACCAGGTGAAAATCACACGCTAATACCTACAAGATGACATCATGTTAAATGCACATTAGTCATGCTTGATAACAAGTGTCAAACTCTCTGTGGTAAACATGCCTGCAGCTGTTTTTTCTCCAGTCACACATGGTCAGATGAGGTGTGTTGCGACAGTAAGACCTGGAAAATTTTTGGTTTCATCTGAGTGTTTCCCTTGTGGAGGAAACAGGAATAACTGGTAACTCTTCCTAACAGCAGAGCTTTTATAGGGTGGGAGAAGGATCTCATTAAGTGAATAAAGCCATGGTTTTCAGCAGATACAGTACAATCATGGTTTTATAAGAACTAAGTGTGTGACTATGTAGACTCCTACAAACCCCACTGAAAAATGTTAGTGTAAAAGTTGTTTAAGTGCTAAACCGGATTTCATTGTTCTCATGTTTTTGAGGCTAAGGAAGAAAAGAAATCGCTGCAGTTGGGATTAAATCCTGCTGTTCTAAGCACAAACTTGTGGTCATTTGACAGTTCTTTGAAGCTGGATTATAATCTCTTCAAAGGCCGAAAAAGATTTTTCACAAACAGAGAAACATGTCGAGTAAAATTTGTTTGATAAAGGTAACATAAAGACTAAGTTTTTTTGTTTTTTTTTTTGGGAAAGGAGTACCGTACATAAAATGAGAATAAAATATTTAAGGTTAACATTTTTCTTTGATGGCTAAATCTACCCGGGTAATCTGTTTTAATCATGTAAATGTGATGTAAACCCAAAGTTATGATGGCTTCCCGAAAAACAAAACAGACAAAAAAAACACCAAAAATACAAGCCCTGGTTACTGTAGTGGAAATGCTAGAAAACCTGAGCTTTACTCCAGAAGGAGGACAGTGTACGAAAATTGTGTTTAACTTATTTTGTGCTTCAAACAAAAAGGTTTCAGCTTTATGATAAAAAAACCTTTTTATCAGTGTTATGCTATAGTGTAGAAACAGTTTCATACTTTGATATTAATCAGAAAATTTTTACCAAATATCTCATGAAACAAACAAAAGGTTTTTCAATTTATTTTACAAATGTTCATCCCCCCAAAAGAAATACTTTTTTTAAGTAAATGTTCAGTTGAAGTTATGTCCGAGTACAATATGTAACAGTGTTAAAAAAAAAAAAAAAAAATACAGTAAAAGAGAGACAAAGAGTCTGTTTATGTCTGTCCAGGAGGTCTTTGAGTGGGGTTAATAAAGAAACCTGCCCCTTCTGGTATTTCTGGTATGCAACACCCCCCCCCCCCTCTCTCCCTATCGTTCTCTCATGCATTCGCACACACACACACACACTTCACATAGAAGTTCAATTTCGGCTTGAAAACCAACTTCTTGTTCAGTTAAACAAGTGAGCAAATTAAGTAAACAATATTGTCCCTCTACCATGCCCTAAATTGAACTGTTTGGCTCGTATTCCTAAGAGGACAAATGCATGCTTTGAGTTTCCTTTTCAGATCAGATTATAACATTGAACATTTATGCCAATGTCTACAAACCATTAGATGTTAAGTAACCAGGGGTTTTTCTATTCAATATTCTGCTTGTCAAGGTTTTTTGGCGATCCGTAAGTATGTTTAAGTCTTTGATTTACTTATTTAGTGTTTTATTGTGTTTGAAAGAGTTGCTGGCATGATGAGTCAGCATTCCAAGCCTGAAATGTGTCTCAGAATTTCTGTCCCAGTTCATCTCTTAACCGTCTTTGCAAGCCATAACCTTTTGTTCAGCTTGTTCACAATGAAAGCAAGTAATGTGCCAGTTATTTCTGCAGAGGGGAACCAAGGACAGAAAAAAACTGCTCTTGTTGGAGGCGCTGTTTGAAATAAAGGAGTATCAGCTGTGCTTGAATAATAATTGTTTAGTATGATCAATTATGTTTTATATTTTTAATTGGCCCCAAAACACTAATATGTACTTGAAAGTACTACAGTGTATAGGAAAAAGAAATAAAAATATTATCTTATTTCTTAATGAGGACATTTTTGTGAATAACTGTTACGGTCTTTGAAGTATATTGAAATTGGGACCTGATTTGCTAAATATCTGTGTGTATAAAAACATGCACAAACCTGTTAGTACTAGCAAAACTGATCCATAAACGGAGTGAAACATAATAATAATAATAATAATAATAATAATAATAATAATAATAATTGAACTTTATTGATCTGCCATTGGAGAAATTTACCTCTGCATTTAACCCATCCCCTTGCAGAGCAGTGTGCTGCCATTGTGCGGCGCCCGGGGAGCATACAGTGCATCTGTAAAATGAACAGTACCGCAGGTGCAATCCATTTAGCTCCTCTAAGATGAACCAAATAACAAAAACATTTGGTCTGGAGTATTTTCTCGTGCAAAATGAAAACCTTTTCTGGAGGATGGAACATGATCATTTGAGCTGCTCTAACTACTGGTTTTTACGATGGCTGAGAAGTGCAAAACACATTTACAATTCAAAAACACATTAACAAATAAAAAACAAAATAACATTTGAAGAAATAAAATTATATTTTATGAAACAAATGTATTTTTGAAAAAAAAAGTTTAATTTTTTAAAAACAAATTCACATTTTAGGAAACAAATTCACATTTTAAATAAGTTAGATTTTTAGGTGAGAGCAGGAGGACTACAGATTGAGCTGTTTGTACTACAAGTCAGGGTAATCGTGACGTCACATCCGGCCACTGGGACATTCCCTTTCCGTGTAGCCGTCTTTTGTTAATTTGTTTTTGGCTATGTAACTATTTTGCCGCTTGCAGTTTTGTCTTTGCACTTGTACAAGGGTTTCTGAACGGTCAATTTTTTTTAGATGTAAATTTGTTCGACTATAATGTATTTTTTTTCTCTAAAATGAAACTTTCCCTCACCTAAAATCTAACTTATTTAAAATGTGAATTTGTTTCCTAAAATGTGAATTTGTTTCCTAAAATGTAAATTTGTTTGCTAAAATGTAAATGTGTTTTTAAAAATTTAAACTTTTTTTTCAAAAATACATTTGTTTCATAAAATATAATTTTGTTTCTTCAAATATTATTTTGTTTTTTATTTGTTAATGTGTTTTTGAATTGTAAATGTGTTTTGCACTTCTCAGCCACCGTAGGTTTTATAAAAAAAAAAAAAAAAAAAACATTCTACTTTAAGATAGTCTTAGAACCTGTTGAAAACTGACAATCCAAAGGTGAACTAAACCTTTGGGACTTTGCTAACAATGAGACAATAACCATTAGAGAGGAGCTTGAGTTGGAATACAAAGACCGCTGAACTCACACTGCACCATTTTGAGTCACCAAAGGCTTTTTAGTGAATGTTATTGTTCTTAAAGCTTTTCTTAAATTCCTACTTAAGCTAGTTGAACTCTTTTTCAGGGTAAAGAGCAGGAGCACACCTTTGTCTTCAGGATGGACCATCCCAAAGCCTGTAAGCATCTTTGGAAGTGTGCAGTGGAGCACCATGCTTTCTTTAGGCTGAGAGGACCAGTACAGAAAAACTCTGCTCGCTCTGGATTCATACGCATGGGCTCACGCTTCAGATACAGGTAACAAATACACAGGAGAAAAAGAGGGGTTGAATCTTAATATTGTGTGTGGGGGTGTTGGTTTGTTTAAAAGTTGTTAAAATTTATCCAAAAAGAGAAAGTTTAGTTTGACTTTCCTTTAGGCAGTTTTGCAATAAGCATGATGCTGCATAACCAGCTTGAGGCAGAAGGTGGTTGAACTTTGTTCTCCAGGTCGATGTGCATCAACTGTTTAGGAACTGGTGTTGGAGAAAAGACACTGAAGTGAACGATTTGGAGCTTTAGACTTTTGATTTTAAATTCAGAGAAATAAAATGCTGTAGGATAGCATATAATACTATTGCTTTCCATCATTTTCTCTGTGGAACAGATTCTATTGTTGGATGTAAATGAAATGATTACACCACTACAGTAGTACTCGGTGTCAACATAATGCAGAGGCCAGCTTGCTCCCCACTGTGTGTTTAAAGTTATCCTGTGAGATAAGCTGTGGTGGTAGTGTTGATTTAACACAGGGGGACACATGGTTTTGTTTTCAGGAAAAGGCTATCGCCTGGATGGTCTCAGAGTTCAGCAAGGTTCACTGCTCTGATAGTTGCAGCAGTGAAAGTACATTTCATCGTGGGTTTAGGATTTGTGGGGTAAGGAAAGACAAAAATAACTTTTGTTGTTTTTTTTTTTTCTTTCTTGACCAGTGGAAAGACAGAGTATCAGACCACCAAGGCCAGCAAAGCAAGGCGATCTGCCTCATTTGAAAGGAGACCAAGTCGACGTTACTCCAGAAGAACCATGCAAAACAGAGGTGACATAACCATAGAAAAATAAAAATCACACGCCTAATTTCACTCATTTCATAAACTCTGATGGAAAAAGGGGAGTTTGATAAACTCCATATTAAACTTGTTTTATTTCTAAAATTTAAGTTCCATTAATAACAGTTTCTTACAGTCTAATAAGTAATTCTGACATTTAAAAGCCCACATTCTCACATTTTTAAGAAGGAAAACCTTCAAACCATTTATGGAGACTCATTGACCCCAACAGACTATTCTTTGGGGTACTGTAATGGAACATTAACTTATTATCTAATAATTAGCTGTAATAGTTAGCTCCTTCTTTACTACAAGCCTGAAGATTCGTTTTACTCAGGTAAAAGGAATCCTGGGATATTGTTTTTCCACCTGTTGCTCTGATTTATGTAAATCAACCTAATTTTATAGGACAGCTGTAAGACAACTGACCTAAAATTCAACAGGTGGCAGTAATGAGAAATCTTATATTCTTTAAAATTGAATTTGTTCATACTGCATGATAAAAAGCAACGGGCATTATTCATTCACTTCCTTCAAAAGACTGTTTGAGTAAAATAAGTGCTCCACTTGGCAAATAACAGTAGATGGTAACCAGCTTTTATATCATCAACTCCTTTCCTAAGTTTGCAATGGATTCATAGAGCAGGATGAATTTAAATATTTGATATTGAATTTTTGCCAGCCTGCATCTGGCAATACTTTATTACTTTAAAATTCTCTTAATAATAATAAAAAATACTAAACACAGATTAACACACTAGATTTATTCAAATCAGATAAGGTTTTTTCAGATGTATGGTTGCAGTTTAGTTGATTTAAAGGTTCTTAAAACAAAACTTTGCTCTCATCTTAATTAAACTGATTATCCTTTTGTAAAAAAAAAAAAAAAAAAAAAAATCCTTTTCTTTCCAGAGTTGGTAATTCTCTGTTCATTTTTCTAAGTCTGCATACATTTTGGGGATCTTCAAATCTAACTGTGTACTTTTCATGTTTAACAGGACAACTCCACCCCCAGGAGTAAGTACAAATAACCATTTTTTGTTTTTTTTTGTTTTAGTATTCTGTTGTAAGCACCCAGTTTTTATTCATTTATACAATAGAGCATTTTATTGTTTTACTGTATTTTAAGTTAATACTGTGTTGTTTATAGGAATACAATGAATTTAAATTTAGAATGTTTAGTTTCCCTCAGGTTACTTTAGCCATGGCCACTTGGCTTTATTTTTAAGGCTCTGGCAGAAGTTAAATTCCCAAATTACAAATTAATTTTTAAATTAACTCATAAAGGATTACAAATAATTTGTGTAACATCAATAATCCTTTTAAGGGTCTAGCTAATACAAGCTGTTGTTACATATGTTTAAGTAAAAGCCTGTTTGGATGAACAATAGTTTATTTTTAGAAAAATTGAGCATCTCTTGGTAATTGTAACTTTAGGCTTTAAGTGTTGCTGTGTTGTTTATGGAAATCCTTTTTTCTGCTCTCAGGGTTCTTTCTTCAGGTAATGGCGTGAGCTCCAACAAAGGAAACAAGGTTAGAAGTGTGAAGCTCACACATTGAGTCCTACATGTTATCTCATTGATAACATGTTTAACATCTCTCGTGTTTTAAGCGTTTGGATTCCTGCATTCTTATTTTTTGTGCCCGAAATTCACCATCTTGTTCTTGTTTGGCGTTTGGTTCAGGTTTCTTCAAGCAGAAGCCCCTGGTCTGGCATGCCCGTGGTGAACCCGCCACCAGCCTCAACCTGTGGGCCAATAGAAATCGAGGCTTTACCCCGAAGTCCTGGCGGAGAAAAACGAGGGTTAGTATCTTGAGAATTTGAGTTTTTATATTTTATCGATGCAAAGGCTGCTGAATGAGTATCTGAAATGTGATATTTGTATATGGGTGAATCCCGATGATGTCAAGAAGGGCATAAAAAAAAAAATTGCCAAGTCTGTGTGCAAGTTGTTGTGACTTGCTGTAGCATCCCCTGAATAAGGGAGCTGAACTCGCTGGCATCTTAAAACAGCAAGTCGCTCACTAATGATGATGAAAACAAAGCCAGATTAGAAATGGTTGGGCCAGACTGGCTGGACCCTGCTGGGCGCTGATGGAATTGGGCAGATAGCTAGGTGTGTTTTCATGGTCTAATTCCATGTGATTGGCTTAGCAGGACTTATCCCCTGACCCTGTCTTGTTGTAGGCAGTAAAAAGGACGGAAAGAGAAAGAGTAAAGCCAGAGAGAAAGTGGATGTTGGTCTTCCTTTTTTTATATATAACCAATTTAAAAATTGGGCAAACTTTCTCATTTTAAAAATGTTGAACGTTTGAAACGTGAAAGGATCTTATCAGGATCTTGTACTTAATATGGTATTGCAGCAATCCAGTTGCAATAAATGCAATGATCCTCATTTGAATTCAAGTATGACCTTATTTATTTATTTATAAATAAATAAATGTATTTATTTATAAATTTATTTTATTTATAAATAAATAAAATAAATCTACACTACGATGAATCACCTTTTTAAGTCTTCTCATTGGTGGATTTTCATGCATTTATAAATGCTATTATAGAGCTTTATTACCCATTTGTCTAAATTTTTCCTTTACTTGCCTTTGTTCTCACCTTCTGTCTCTGGCTACAAGATATAGGTCATTTTGGTTAAGGATTTATTAACCAGTGTTTTTGTGTCAGGAATCCAATGCACATGAGTGACTTTAATTGCCATAAACCTACACTGTTCCCTTGTGTGTTCCAGTATTAACATGTACTGAGGATAAATTGTCCTGGTCTGGAAGCAGGCTGGTAGGTACAACCAAACTCTTTACCTCGGCTCTGGCTTTAACCAATCAGTCGCTGTGCTTTAGCAGGTAGCCTGGTTTTTGGCTCTGGATAAATGTTTTCTTCAGAAGACAAGCAGCAGTTCTTGGTAATGTGCTGTTTGTTCTTCTTTAGAATCAGCATGGATTGCCAACCTGATCGGTGGAGGAAATGTCTGTGATTTGGGAAGCTCTGTTTGGGTCATGTTTTAGGTGCTTGAATCGGGGAGCGGATTTGATTTTTGGCATCTTATCTTCTTTTTATTTAAGGCTTGGGTTTCCTCTAGACCAGGTGTGTCCAAAGTGAGGTCCAGGTTCATTTGTCACCCTGGACTTTTTTTTTGTAATGTCCCCCAGAATTTGGCCCCTAGTGCAGAGGGTCAATGGAGATGGAGTCTTAAGTTAGGGTTTTTATTTGGGCAAAATATTATGGACAAGTTTAGATTTTTAAACTTAAAATGTTTGTACTAAATATTTGTCCTTTATTAAATACATTTTGTATATTTCTTAATTTCTCTTGTGCATCAAATTAACATTTTATTTCACTTATTGAACTCTAATAAATACAAAAAGTTTAGTTTTTTCAGCTGTGCTCAAACTAATTTTCAATCTTTTAATAGGGAATTTTTTAGACATTTTTTGATGAGGCATATGTGTAAATATTTAATAGTTGGCTGCATGATAATTTACAGATCTCCTTTCCTAAAGAATACTGACCACTAGATGACAAGTTTTGCATGCCCACATTTTTGAAAATAAAAATCACAACATAATTTTCTGGTAATTTTACATGTTTGGAACAATATTTTTTTGACCCCCAAATACTTTTGACTAAACATTTTTTTTTACATTTTACCTTTGGACACCTCTGCTCTAGAATGTATTTAATAATTTTTTTCCCCTGGTCGTCTGTCCTGTGCTTCCTGTCCGCATGCTCCTGTCTAAACCTTTTACTAAAACATATCAGAACCTAACCAAACCCATCCAAAGGGAAAGATCTGCAATGACTTCTTAAAATTTAAAATGGTTTCCATTCATAGATTCATTCTTACTTGATGGAGTTTCATATTGATGAGTTCAAAAACCTGCACAGTGCCAGATAGTCATCAGATAAACTGGGTTTTATTCTATAATCCTGCGCTTAAGGCAAACAAAATCTGACAGGAACTCTTGGGGTCTATTTTCAGTAAGAAATTATATTATCAGCTTATTTATAATGTAGGGAACTTTAAGAATCATAAAAAGAAATATTGTTGACAGTGTTGTTTTTATGAACTTCCTATGCCTCCTGGATTATTGGGTTAAAGTTAATATTTCACTTTTGGATACTAGTTTCTTCTTTGTTAAATAAATAATAAACACAGTATTTTGATTATTCAAAGAATTTTGTAAAGGCCAGATTATGTAAAACTAGATTATATTAGATTAGATTAGCTTTATTGATCTCACAGCAGAGAAATTCACTGGTCACATATTGGCATATTAATTAAAGAAGGTGCAAACAAGGAGGAAAAGGTGCATTAAGAATAAACAAGCAAGCACTATATATACAGTATATCAAGATAAGAATAAGAATTAAGGTTAATCAAGGTTATGCTCTCTTTTTGCGAAGACCATATTATGAGAATGTAAAAACGCTGCAAATGATTCAGATTATTATATAGATTCATTACACACAGAGTGAAATATTTTAGGTCTTAATTTCTTGTTTTTTATTATAAAGCATTACAGATAATTAAAAATAAATGACCGTGACTCTGATAATAAGGATATTAACTCGTTATAAAATGGCCATCTGGCTACTTACAGAATCATGGGGAAGACTGCTGACCTAATTGGTGTCCAGAAGACAGTCATTGCACGAGGATGAGCTGCAGAATAATAAAGCTACTGTAAAGAATCTGGTTGTTCACAGAGGGCTGGATCAAAGCATATTCAGAGAACATAGGTTGGAAGGAAAAGCTTATATTTTCCAGCAGACCTTTGGTGCCTTCCCACAATGCCAAAGGTACTAACAGCTGGTTCAATGACTATGGTGTTACTGCGCTTCATTGGCTAGCTGTCTGTCCCTTATTGTCTAATTATATGTTACATCAGATCCAACAATGACCTAAACACCAGCTTCAAAGCAACCAGGGCTTCCATTACACTTCAGAAGAACTACAGGTGGATCCTATCCATTATACAAGCAGCTTATTTATTCTGAACTAGGTCTGACTATACAACATAATAGGGCTGAACGGTTTAACCAAAAATCAAAAATGTGAACATTTGGAACTGATATTGAGGTGGTTTTTCTTTGCACTAAGCACAAACCTGAAGATGTTTCACTTCAAGGATTGTTTTTTTTTAGGACTTTACTGTTACCTTTGTGTGAAAAAGTTCTTATTTCTACCATAATGCATGGATCTGCTCTGTCACTACCTGATCCATGCTATCAGCTCATTTGCGCATACACAACCAGATAGACATCTGGGTCGCCCTCAATTTTACTTTCTGAAAAATAGCCAAAACAATTTTTTTTCTCTCTAACAATAGTTGGCATACTAAACTACACTGTGTAAAAGGTTAATGATTCATCTGGGCAAATAAATGTGCTTAAATAGCTTTGTTTTATCACTCGTCTGTGCCCGATCTGTACCGGAAATAGGATCCTATGTTAAGTCTCTTGATTTACACATATATCTAGTCTTTTTTGTTTTATTTTTACCTTTTGTTTTAGCCTTATGACATTTAGTACAAAAACTAGAGAAAGAAACGACTTAAATTCAGATATGCACGGTGTATTCATATTTTGCTGGACTGCTCCGAGCATGTCCGATGATGACTCAGACAAGCAGTTTAACGGAGAGAATGTAAAAAGCATCAAATTGTCTCAGATAGTAAATATTTTTTATAGCTGTATTTAGCATTCTTTGGTGATTGAAGGATAGAAATAAGTGATTTTAGTACCATATATACATTATTTTATCGTGACCTGAATAAATATCTGCTTACACATGTGCAAAAGAGCTGATGGTACAGATCAGTTAGTGACCTGCATGCTAGTGTAGCTCCAACTTCCCCTCCCATCTGTGTGGCTGTAAACCCACTTTAAGTGCATTACTGCCACCTAAAGGGCTGGAGGGAGAAATTTAGCGTTTATCTTGTTAAATATAATATGACAAACTGAGTGTCTCTGCAATTTGAAAATAGTTTTGTTAAATTTTGATTAGAAACTGAATTTATTGCCCATCTCTACCATATAACAGTTGTCAGTATTTGATTTGACCTTCTTCTTTAGAGATCTCCAACTCCAGTCCTCTAGTGCTGCTGTGCTTCAGCTTTTAGACGCACCAACACAATCTAAATCAAATGGGTGTATTACTGTACCTCCTCTGCATGTCATCCACCCACTTTTTTATACTGACTAAAGTAATTAACATGAGACCTAAAAAAAATCTGATTAAACAAAATACAAGGCAAACAAATTTCTGATCGTTTATTTATTTTGATTGTATAACCATTTCCTTTGGAGTTATTAAAAAAAAATGGCTATAGTCATCTAATTTAAAAAGCTCACTTGTATAGAAGGTTTTTTCTAGTGTATGACGGGCTTAAATAAAGCCCATACTGTTGATTAGAATTTATCTATTTGCTTTAACGTACACTTATGAGAATATGAAGGTCATTGAAAGATAATCAAAGAAGCGTCTTGTCATCAGTTACTGCTTGACCAGCATCCTTTTAAACTTAATGTTCGCCTTTAATCACTTTGTGAATGAAGACCCAGTTATAATAGATGTGACTTCTGGTATCATTAACCACATAATTCCGAGTTTACATCATTCTTTCCACCCATGGAGGAACAAAGAACTTGGCTTTTGTTTCTAAATAATGTGCTGGGAAGCTAAGTCTTTTTAGGATCCATAAAAATAAACCATTTATGTCAGTACAGCACAATGCAGCACAGTTAGAAAGTATAGTGTTCATTTTTTATTGGACATTTTATATCATTAATCATCACAAGTCATCATCGCTTAATATTTCTCAACCTGTAAGGCTCCTCAAATCCTAAATAAAGCAAATTCAGGAGCCTGGATGTCTGATTTCAAAATTAAATTGAGCTGCAGGGAGTTTGAAGTTTCTTTTTGATATGATTATACCCATTTGATTGGAAATAAATATGACGCTCAAACACATTGTTCACCAAAACTCAGGTTTAAATTCAAAGTAACAATGTTGTGCATAAAATAATGAGCTGAGGATGTTTGGTAGAGATGGATCATTAGGATTAAAATAGTTTTTGGTATCATAGAATAAGACCTAATCTTTGGCTAAACTCCAATAAAAAGTACCAAACATTATTTTGTTTTTTGTTGCATTCAAAAATCTAAAAAAGTGGGATTTTTCAGTCTCCTTTGGTCTCTGTGGGATGAAAACTATTCAACACAGTTAACCACTTAGATCTGATTAGGGAAAATCTGAGCACTGCAGTCAGTTTCAGTTTCCTGTATAGCTGGGCCAAATTATTGATAAGCAGTTCATAATTATATTAAAACATGGAATAACAACATAATTTTAATATTATATAGATTTTTTATGAAGTTTGAGTAGAATTTAAACATTTGGCTTGCTTAAAATCTTTTAATTATTTCATTTTTTTTGTTAGTTCATGGTTTCTTGTTATTGCACCATCAAATCATTAACGACCATTTAAACTATGACTGTAGTCCATTCAATAGACTTTAGATTAGACGGTGGGTAATTATTGATGGGTGAAACCAACAGAAAGTTGTGTAATTTCTATAATATCACATAACTGACTGAGGGCATGCCATCTAACATTTAATACAATTTAATTAATTTAGTTTATTTCTATAGCTCCAGTTCACAACACATGTCATCTCAAGGCACTTTACAGAGACAATTCAACCAGATCATACAGTAAGAGTGATTCAAAGTTTTCCATTTAGGGAAAACTAGCTGATTACATTGACTAGAAGGCAGTCCCTCACACCACGCATGCTTGTAGCAACAGTGGAGAGGAAAACTCTGTTTAAACAGGAAGAAACCTCCAATAGAACCTTGCTTTTTCTGAGGCTGACTGGGGTTGAAGGAGACAGAAGCAGATATGAAAAAAAAAAGGAAATTTAGGAGAAAGGAAGCTGTTACTCCAGGTTCACAGCTTATTTGCTATGTTTATACTGCTAGAAATATGTCATTGTTGTTTAACACGCATGCAAAAAGGTGTTATTTTTGAATAAGGGGAAAATATTACCAAAAAATTTAAAAGCAATTTAACACTCTTCTGATCATTTTCGGCTTCTCTCTTAATTTTTTCCTCTCTCCCTGATTTTTCCGTCGTTGCTAACCCTCAGACCACTGTCACTCACTCATTGTATATTTTTTTTATATTCACTCCCTTTTTTTTTTTTTGTTCCCTTGTCCTTCACCGCTTCTTTCCACATGTTTTGTCAGGTCTCCATCTCCCTCCGTTCATCCTTCCCTCCAAACATCCACCCATCCCTCCTGCCTCTGTTTCATCAAAACACAAAACCAGGAGCTGGACTCACGCAGCCAACTGAGAACACTCTGTTTGCATTCTGATGACTTTCTAACCCACTTAAAGACGAAAGTGGCCCTGCGTCGAAGCGACTTTCCATCTAAAAAGTTGCTTGTATTTATGAAGGAGCCTTTTTGGTGACACTGCATATAAGGACTGATGGGGTGAAACATTGACTTCCCTCCATGTCCTAATGGCTCAATCCGTCTTCAACCTTCTTTTCTTTAAATGTGGCAGTTTCGATTCTGTCATTTCCCTTTCTGATATCTTTCCCTCTCCTACTTCCCTAAGTTTCCTTCTTTCATTTCCACAACCTTTCTTCCCGACCTCATGATGAAATCATCATGCTGGAGTCTGATGGTATCAATGTGAGGCTCAGGAATTTTATTTCAGTCCCGACTGTCTGGGAAACAAATATCAGACAGTCCCTAACTGTGTTTGGCAACCTTTTCTATTTCATTGTCAGTTTTTTATTCTTTAATTAAAACCTAACATGCAGTAGTTAGAGTTTTATTTCCAGAAAGTGTTTTTTTTTTCCTAACTCTTGTCATTTTTAGTTGTTCCTGCATTTCATTGCATCTGTTTTGTTGTAATCGGGAGTCAGATTAGAGGTCATTACTTTCCTCTCATCTGTGTGCAACAAAGCCACATTCCCTCTGTCAGAGGTACATTCCAGAAATTCCCAACGCGGTCCATATCCTCACTGATAGAAATGCAGGAAGATGTTTATCTTCTGCCTGACTGTCCTTCCAGTGTTAAGCCTGGACGACATGCCTTCTTCTAAGATAAAGTGCCTTCTCATCCAACTTATGCCACAATGCAATTTATATTTATTCCACTGAATCATATGTTAATGCAAATTACCTTGTCTTAGTGCAATTTATTTGCAAAAAATAACCTTGGTAGGAAAAAAATTTTTATTTAAGGGTTTCACAATATGTCTGATTATTTGTTGCACAAAAAAAATGAAGGTAATTTAGCAATATTGGTACGAAGAACTGTTTTCATTACTGCGACCAAATTTTCTGTCTTTTTACTGATTTAAAATAATTTCAAAGAATAAAAAATGTATTCAAACAGATTTTTTCTTGACTTCATAGAGGTGCATTTTTATTTTTATTTTTTGGATTAATGAATATCTTGAAGTGCTTGAAGTTGTTCCTTTTGTTGTGAAATTAGCTTTTTTTCTTTGCAGCAGAAAGTAGGATGTCACCCTCACAACCATCAGCGTTTCTTTATTTTATTTTTATAAAATTTTTGGCATTTTGTGACAGACCAACTTAAACTAGTGTTCAACTGTAAATGGGAAATGGAAGGATAAATGGTTTTCTACAGTTTTGATAAAGTGAGAATTAGGACGAGGGTTTTTATTCATCCCCCTTAGTTCAGTTAACTGCCATCAGAGCTGGAAAACTTTTTAAGTATCTCGACGCGCTGGGCGCACCTAGACATTGAAATTACCCTGTTCCAATTTGCAAAAAAAAAAGCCAAAGGAAAGTTCAAAAACTCCAAAGTGCTTCACATTTGGTCGTTCGCCATTTCATACAGTAGTAGCCATTCAGGATTTCCCCACTTCCCTTCATGGGCCCTTGGCTGGTCCCCTACAATTCCTTTTTAAACATCAATCTTTGTACTAGAATATTCTTTCTGTCATGATTTGTGGACATAAAGTACTGAAGAGAAACGTTATCTCCTGGTCAGACCCTGTAATTCAGTGAAAGGATGGATTCAGAATAAAAAAATATGCACACCCAGGAGAAGGCTAGTTGCTGTAGTTTGGAGGGGATTTTGCTGGGAGTTGCAGGCAAATGGGCTGACATTTGGCTGCCGTTTGACAAGGAAGGGCCATTTTGAATGGGTGCTACTGTACAGTGACAGTGGTTGGTGTAGAGATGTCTCTCACCCAATAACATAAGTGAGACAGACAGAGTGGGACCAAACTAGCAAACCCACTGCCTACAGTAAAGGCCCATACCTCCTGAGCCACAGTCTGGAGATCATCAGGTGTGTATCAGCTAAATGAATCAAATATCCAATTATATTCAGATCCGGACCGACAGACTCTATCACATGTGCTAGCTTGGATCTTAAGCATGTGGTCGTACCTCTTGCTCTATGGTTGCTTTCATCCAGCTGGCAGATGAAGCTCCATTCAGACTCAGGTCCTTCCATGATTGGCCTCTTAAACTCCTCCTGCTCCTCATCACCTCTGACCTACTTTCCTGTTTTTGCTACACCCCCGTAGAATAACACTTCTACCACCATGTTTGACAGTGGGGATGGTCTATTAAGGTGATGTATGGTCTCTTTAATGAGAGCACTTTCTAGCATGTGGGTTTTCTTATGACAGTCTATAGAGCTGCTAGCCACTCCTTCTGTTACCGGTAAGTCTGATATGTGGAGCCATAGATCCCTAAAAACCTGTTTTATTCAAGAATGCGAGAAGAAAAATAAGAGGGTTATAGATCAAGGCTACACTGAACATTTGTGGCCAAATTAGGTGTAAAACCATGAATCATTTAATTTCACAAAATATCCCAGTAAAACCTGGGGTTAGTGCATGATGACATGGGTTGGTAATACTTATAAAAGGAACTATGTTCTGTTTCATTTCGCTTATTTTTTTTCCTTTTGAAGATAAAAACATCCTTATTGTTATCTTTTTATTTTTCACATAGATCTTTGTCTGCTGTTGGAGTATTTCTACATACACGATGCATTTGTTATCCTTTGACTCCTGTCCTCTCTGGACACGGCACAGTAATATGTTTCATAGTCTAAGTTTTATCTCCAGGCAACAGGAATATAAGGTAGATGCCAGAAACAAAATCTGTGTATTAAATGTTTTGCTTCAAGCTTCTATAATTCAGGGAATATTGCTTCATTTTTTTCCCCTCTCAGAAGTTATTGCTTGACTTAAATGTCTTTATCCACACAGCGACTTAGGTTCCTCACATGGTTTTTGCAGGAGCTTAATACTATGCTTCCAGTATTGTTTTGGGAATTTCATGTTTGGGGATGTTGCGGTCATTTTTGCATGTAAAGTTTTTTTTTAATAATTGGAGCAGTTTCGCCATCACTGCTGAGTTTATTGTGGATAACAGAGGTAAGCATTTTGATTTTTGGGTTATTTTCTTGTCAGAAATTAGTTTTTGTCCTTAAGTTATTGATTGAAAAAGAAAAATATATGGCATGTCCTTTAGATCTTCCCCCTTTCTTTCCCTGTCCTTGTATCTGCAGCTTGCCGGTCAGTCCTGATCTGATGGAGACTAGCATCGACGATGTCCTTAGAGCACCCGCTGTTCCTAGCATCTCAGCGGCAGAAGAGGTCAGACCGTGTGCTGCTTATGCTGCTGCTAGTCTACCAGCTGAAGACCCACTCAGCCTCGCTGGTAAGACTTGAAAAGCTGTTCTCCAAACTGGACTTGGTCTCCAAATATATGAATGTCCTATGAAGACAAATTTGTTTTAGTCAGAAGGTGTTTATTACTACAATAACAGTGTTTTTTTTACCTTTACTTTGGGTTTTTTGCCTTTTTTTTTTTCGTTAAAGTGCATATGAAGGCAGTTTATCCTCAGCATCAAGCAAGAGCAGGCCACATTAAAAAAACAATAAAGTGTAGAAAGCACATAGCAGAAAAAGACTGGTTAATATTCACAAACACACATAAACAAAGAAGGATTCATATTTTAAAGAATGATTTTAAACTAAAAACTGCATATTTGCGGCATATATATTAGTGCTCTAAACTGCGATAACAATAGGTTTTTTGCACCATGTTTTTTTTTTTTCCTCCCACGATGTTTACATCTGATCACTGCTGCACTTTATAGAATGGAAATGTTCATTTACTGTCTGAAAAGCTGTACTGAGTGAAGTTTATACAAAATCTCTGTGTATACAAAATGACAATAAATGTAGTCTAAGTCTAATATATATATATATATATATATATTTCTATAGTATTTGTTCTCCTTGTTTTGATGTTTTGAAAGTTCTTTATTATTAAGTAAATGACATCTAATATTATTTTTTTGCTGTTATCTCTTCAGAAGCAGCAGCTCGTTTAAAGCAGCTGGAGTTGGAGAGCATTCCACCCCCTGTTACTCCAAGAAATAATATCAACGTTAATGTGGCCATGAACAACCAGGTGAAGCTCCAGACCTGCTAATGCTAAGTCATTTTGAGACTTCTGTGATCTGAGATCTGATTCCCATTTTTCTAGGACAATGTGGTGAAGCTCATAGAGAAATGTGGCCTGAACAGTGCAGGAAATAGCCCGGTCGTCACTCCGCTGCGCATCCCAGAGGATCTCAAGAGCAACATCCTGAAAGCTCAAGTGGAAGCTGCTGTACTGAAGGTGCGAAGGAGAATTCAGGGGAGTTGATAAGATGGAAACGGAAAGCATTAAAGATCATTATATTGGCTGTGGGACAACTTAATTCAGCTGACCCAGTAGTAACAGAACCCGACTGTGTCCAAACCAGAAAAGGTTTTGCAGTTAGTTGGTGTTCAGATGTAGACCAACCTTTGTCAAACCTTAGCCTGTTAATAAGATGATCCATTCTGCTTTTTACTAAACATGAATGAAGTTTGTCAAAAAAAAAAAGGTACATTTTCTGATAAAGTATCCGGAACCAATGTCTGTCAAAAATTCAGCATTTTTTTTTCTCTCAAAGTGTTTTTAAAGATTTTTAAGAAAAAAAAAAATGCCCTAACTTGTCAAACTGATTAAATTGACTTGTTTTATTACAGCCTTCCTTAGCTTATACACACTGGATGATGTCATCTATAAAAACAAAGAAAACTTGAATGTATTTCCTAAATGTTTAAAGTTTTTAACATGAGTTAGAGCTCAAATAAATCCTTCCCCCCCTGAATTGTTCTGTGTGAGGAATCTTTAATCTTAATTTAATTATTTAGATATTTCAGTAGGGTTTTGACACAAAGTGCTGTGCATGATTAAGATTTGACAAGACGACAGTCAGAGGGTTACTCGTGAGGCAGCAATAGAGAGAGAGCCGCCATAGTTTTTTTTTATACTGCAGAAGTTCTCCTTAGAGTCAGACATGTTGTCTGTCTGCTGTTTTCCTGAGTAAATCTATTAACCCTGCGCCTCAGGGGTCGTGTTAACAGAGCATTTTCATTTTTTTTTTTACTTTTTTTTTTTTTTTTGAAGATGATGAAAAAATCTAAAAGCCATCAGATGGTAATTCATAACCTTACTACGTGGTGGCATAAATATATATATATATATTTAAATGTATTTATTTTTCCCCAGCTTTTTTGTCATTACACTGTCACAGGTACAGAACAACAAAATTAACTCACTACATGTAACCCATCCCCTTGGGGAACAGTAGGCTTCCATTGTGCGGCGCCTGGGGAGCAGTGTGGGGTTAAGGGTCTTGCTCAGAGACCCAGAGTGGCAGTCTATGGGAGTGGAGCTCAAACTCA
The DNA here is from genome assembly GCF_000732505.1 of Cyprinodon variegatus. Taxonomy (NCBI): domain Eukaryota; kingdom Metazoa; phylum Chordata; class Actinopteri; order Cyprinodontiformes; family Cyprinodontidae; genus Cyprinodon; species Cyprinodon variegatus. Next base: position 106,323 of record NW_015151394.1, on the reverse strand, counting down.
GAACCTCATGATTCCAGGCTCTAACCCTAATCACTAGGCCCCCACATAATAATAATTACTCCCGTTGAAGCAAACCCTTTCTGGTCAGGAAACCCCTCATCTTACCAACTTCTGCTCACCTCCTCTCGTGAAATTTACCCAGAAGCGATGCTTGTAATTTCAGTGTCATGGATTCAGTCTCCACAACTTAAAAAAATGTTATTACAGAGAAGTAGGTGTGCAAATTAACTCCATGCGGAGCAGTAGGAAGCTCTGAGACTCTGTTTTTCCTCCCACAGTGAAAAAGCTGCATGCATTGATGTGGTTGGTGTGGATTCTCTGTTCAGTTTGTCGGGACTGGATTTCAGTAAAAATTAATGAAGATAAATGCTTTAGCTAATTATAATTATGATAATTAAAAATAAAATAAGCTGACAAGAGAAAATAGATTATGATGGGCTTTTTTTACATTTTCAGTCAAAATGACAGGCAGTGAAGCAGTTCGAGCACAAACTCTTATGTACCTATACTACTTCCATTTTTCCATTTGCCCTGTTTAATCACCTTTAATAAGTAGATCTCTATATGTACAGGCAAAAAAGTGCATGTAAAATTGTTTCAGTTTTGGAAAAATGTAGTACTTTAATGAATTATAAAAAAAACAACAAAAAAAACAAAAATGAGTTGATTGATTTGACCTGGAAGACCACTGTTGTTAGTGAGTGTCCTCATTCTTTCATTGCTTTTATTAATGTTCATCCGTGTTTTCTATGCAGGGACACCTGGAGGAACCTGTTATCATGGCTGCTGACAAGAACTGTAACTTACAGGAGGCCTCTGCAAAGTATGTGTTTCATTAAAGACACAATGAGGACGTTTTTCACCACTTCAGATAAGAACATTATCAGAAAACATGAAAGTATTCTAAAAATGTGCTGAATGATTAACAGATGCAGCAGAATACTACTGCTATTTTGGACTGTAAGAAGAGCTTTATAGAAAAGTGCATTTTTACTCTTAAAATTTACAGATGTGTTTTGAAAACTTAAAAAAAAAGAGATGTCCACCCTTAATTCAGGGGGTTGTCTTTTAGAAGAAATATGGGTTTTCCTATAAATTGGAGATCTCCTACTAATTTGGTTCAGCCGGTTCAAGCGGAGGTGACTTTCTGACAACTAAAACCTGATGTTTTAATATTTAATGTTAAGCTTTTTTCCAAGATCTGATATACAGATAGGCAAAATAATACACAAAGCTTCACAGTAAATTCTCATTTGTAGATGGCCTCAACTTTTTCTCTGTTTAATTATCTTGAGGACACTACTTATACCACTCCCATTTTTTTTTATCATGTCTTAATAAAAAATACAATATGAAGACTAACCTTTCATATAACGGCAAAACACAATGGAAATTAATACACTTTGAGACAGTTAACTATATTATCTCATTCATAATGTCATCATCATACGTTTAAACCTTAGTGTTGAAAGTCAGGTAAAGGGAGGCGGTTGTAGAAGAACTACTAACAGCTCTGTGGTTGTTGCAGTGAAGCGAAAGCTACTGATATCTGAATGCAAAACATCTTTTTTTCAGATGGCTTAGATACATAGCAAACATGTTTTTCTCATCAAACCAGTACTGTCTTGTGGAATGTGTAAACTGAGCTCATAATGTAATTTAAGTACATCAATGTTAGTGAAGACATGGGCTGATTAGAAAGAAGTAGAAACTTCCTTCTGAAGGTGTAGAGCTTTCTTTGTATATAAAAATTCTGGCTTGTGTTATTTGTTTCTGTAGTTTTGGTCTTTGATTGAAGCTCCTACTCTCCTTTATTCTTTCGAGTCAGATGCTGAGTCATTCACCGCATTCTCAGCCAATCTCCACATTTTTGTTACTAGAACAGATTAACCTCCTAAATATTCATGAAGATTCCCGGTAAAGCTCACAGATTTATGCCAAGCTCAGTTCACACTCCTAAAACTTCTCATTTGGACTCTTAGAATCAGAAACTAAAAAGGTTTCTCTCATATTGTGGAAAGTTTTCCTTTGGTGTGTTCTGAAATGTACAAACTGATTAGGAAACCAGCTGTGTGTGTGTGTTATAGGTATAGGTATTAGTTATTCATTTTGGCCTTTGTAAGTTAATAAATTACAGATATAAGTTAAAGACGATATTTATACTGTATGTTTGCCAACATACTATTGGAAAAATTATCTTATTTGATGTTTAATTGACTATTTTAGATGTTTTTTAAACAATGTGTTATATTTCCTTACAGGAGTAAAGGGAGTTATAAAACATTTTTGTTGTTTCTTTTGGTTAAAACACCAAAACTTGCCACACAGCGCGGCTCACTGCAACAATGGTGTTTGTCTGTTTGCCAGGTTGAAGGTGCGTGCGGGCCGAATGGGAAGTAACTCGTCTCTTTCTGTCAGCAGCCAACCGGACCCCCAAGACTCCTGGGAGCTGCTGAAGCCAGCCTCTCTGGTCTCGTCTGCAGCAGCCAGGTCTGTATGTTTGTCTCTGAGAAGTTGGTTTGGGTTTCATTTCTTTGAGGTTTTTCTATTTCTCGTTCTCAGTGTAGCCGCCGTTACATTTGCTCTGTAGGTAGAGGGAACATGTAAGAACAGGGAGAACGGAGGAGCCAAACAAGCAGCCTCAGAGGATGTCTGCTTTAGCTTTGTGTTGGATCACTGATTAGTGTTTAAGCTCGAAACAATTAACTTGATTCAAATAATTAGTATTTCCCACTTCTGTTTCTAAATCACCCAACCAGCCATCTTTCATTTTTTTAAGCATGTCTCATCAGTTTTACCATCCATTTATTCATTGGTCTATCTATCCATCCCTTCATCCATTTCACCATCTGTCCATATGCTGTTTTTCCATTTCATGCTTTCTTCCATCTGTTTTTTTGTCAACCCATCCATCTAATAAATTATCCATTCTGGACTCTATTCAGATTAACAGAAAAAATGAGTCAATTTTGATTTGAAATCCTTAGAGGCTTCAATAAAAACATCACTCCAAAAGGAGTTGAAAGCACGCCAGAGACTGGTCAGGAATGAATAGCTGATGATTTCCTTTTGAAATAAAAAAATCCATTTTTTTTTTTTTGCATTTGTACCAAATAATGTTTTTTTAAAACTCATCAGAGCCAAACAACATCCCAGCCTTAATCCACAATCTTGTCTGCAGTCTGTGCTGACACCTGCTGGTTTGTTTCAGTACTGCTCTTGTTTGTCATTTGATTTCTGCCCGGATACTGCTGGCGGAGCGAAAGAACAGACGCATGCATGCTCGATCATTCAGTCTCCAAATGGTGCAGTTTAACCTCCAGCCTGTTTACCTGGATTCATTTTGAGAGTTTAATTAAATATAAACAACTCTGTCAATTATGTCAGTGTAGTTGCTATTGTTAGCATGTGAGATTTGTTTCCTAATTGCTCCTGAAATCTTAGAATATTCACAGTGAGGTTTACCTTTCCAACCTCTTGTTTCCTTCTTCAGTGCTGAGAGGTTGGCAGAGGACTTGATTCCCACTGTTCCCAAGATTCCCACCGTCATTGAAGGCTTGGCACCAAAGGTAACTTGATCTCATTTAAAATCCTGTCAATCTAACACCTGAAAACAGCTCTTAGCTTTCAATTATTGACATTTCTGTTAAAAGCAGGAAAGAAATTTTTCTTTCACTGTATCATTTCTGAAGTATGAACATTGAAATAAACCATCTGAAACCAGGGGGACATTTATTAGTTTCTCTTATTATTTCCAAATGGGAAAAACAATAAAACATTTCCTTCAGGAAGATGTGTTTTGACCTTTAAAATCGGGAAATAACTGCAAGAAAATAACAACCAAAATTTGTCTAAAACTATACTCAGAAATAATTTTGTACCTTAACAGCTAAAACTGTGACAAACACTGCTAAACAGGAACTTTGTTTATTTTGTCACCACATTGAGGTGCCGTTAAATTATACTGCTTTATTACATACGCCTTTTTATCTTTTTCTTTAGTCTATTAAATAAAAAGATCAAATGAAATCTGATAGGATTATAAAGCAGGTTATAGACGTGTCTGTTTGATGTTCTGGTAAAGTGTTTGTTGTTTCCATGCAGGTTAAAGCGGAGGAGATTGAAATCCAAAATGTTGCTGTGATGTCTGACAACCTGATTGACTTTACTGAGCCGATCCCTCAAGTAAGTGTCAATGTTTAGTTTTTTTCCTGTGTTTCATAAGCAGTTTTTTTTCTTTGAGGATGGCGGCACAGAGCAGGCATCTATGAGTCCAACTTATTTTAGCTCGACCTAATATGAATTGTTGTTTTCCAGCTGCCACCAGTGCAGCCTCCCAAACCCCTGATCACACCTCGCTGGATCATTCCTGCTGCAGCCGTGAGTTCATAGTTTGGATAAGAAGAAGTTTTATTTGTGTAGATTTATCGTTGTGCATTCTAGCTGTTGTCGATGTCACATAACGGCCGACCCGTCTGCTTCTCCTCTTCTGATGCAGCCTCCTGGCATCTTTACTAATGGGCTTCTTGACATTGAACCCTCCTCTAAGGTGGTTCCTCTCCTTCCCTCTGCTGATGGGGGGGCAGTGCTCGCTTCAGCCCCGGTCCACCTCACTCATCCACGTAACCCTGTTACTGCCAGGTAAATAATGGAAATACAAAAAGCCTCCCTAAAAATATATATATTTTAAGAACATATGAGTAAAAACAGACAATCCTATGTAGTGAATCTTTACTTACAAAACGTAAAAAAAAAAAATGTTCATTGTTCATTAAGAAGTGCAGATTGGGTTTTTACCTGGTTTCTTTTAAGAGGCTTCACTGCTCATCCTGAGGACTTCTTTTTTAAAATAAAAGCCTTTTGGATGAAGTGAAACAGAAGCAGGAAGAGTTGTCCAGTTGGCAATACAACCAAATAACACGTCACTGTTGGTTGAACAAGTAAGGATCTGCTTTATTCTATGTAGGAAAATCAGAAGAATAAGAATCATTTTGTCTTTATAACTCAGTTCAAACTAGATAGTGAAGCTCAGCATGAAACTGAGCTTTACTTGTTTGGCTGTGACGCCATCCTGGAGAGAAATATCAGCTGTGCTGCTGCCATCAACACCTTTGTTTATAGATGTTGGAGCTCAGCCTGTTTTTCAGTGTCCTGTTTCTCTGATTGTGACTGGCTGGATGTGCTCTCTTCATCCTCGGACATGGGAGCTGGCTCGGAGCTCGTCTGCCTGGCTGTGTGTTTCCTTGATGGAAACAAATGCTTTTTGTATCTCTGTTTCTGTCTCCTTGAACCCCAGTCGGCCTCAGCAGATGGCCGCTCACACTGAGAATGCTTCTGCTGGAGGTTTCTTCCTGTTAAAAGGGAGTTTTTCCTCTCCACTGTCGCTACAAGCATGCTTAGTGTCAGGGATTGCTTCAGAGTCAATGAGTCGATGCAATCAACTGGTTTTCCTTAGATAGAAATCTTTGAATTAATTTGACTGTAAGATCTGGTGAACTGTAAAGTCCCTTGAGATGACATGTTGTGAATTGGAGCTATAGAAATAAACGGAATTGAATTGAATTTAACTGCCTTCTGTTCTGTGAAGCTTCTGCTGCGTGTCTAATGTAGCTCTATTACTGATCTGAAGTTGCGTTTCCTTACAGCTCTGCTGTTCAGCCGCCGGTCATGGAGGACGGCGCCAAACCCAGGGGCCTCCTAACCACCGAGCTCTGATGAAGAAACTGTTCCTCCTGACTGTTCTCCCACAAACTGTGGCAGCTTCAAAGCAGAACGTTCACACGAACTACGATCTCTTTAACATTAGGATGAATAATATGTTTTTGGTAAAGCAGACAGCTTCAGCATTATCATCTCAAAGGCAGCCTGCCACTTACCTGAATCCATCCAAACTGATAAGATCTCCCCATGGAAATCACCATCTTTAACGAGAGATAATAAGGTGGAGCTTGAACCTGGATCGGAGGTGAAGAGACTGTAAAAAGAACTCTGTTATGATTGAGAACGAGCTTCAGTATTGGTGAAGTAGCTGTGAAGTTTGGGACCACTGGATCTCTGAGCTGCTGCAGACAATGAATGAAGGACTGATCTGAACCTCGAATGTTGACTCTTCAGTACTGTAGCACATCACTTTTTTTTTTTTAACTAGGCAACATGGGCGTTTATTTGTTGCAGCCACTGGATACAAGAGCTTCACTGGATTTTCTTTCCAACACTGGATTTTTCAAAGGAATTTGAGGAAATGGTTTTACATGACTTTTACTGTGTTGTTGCTCATTTTTTATGTGAAATGCCCATTGCAGGTTAATTCAGTAGCATCAGAAAAAAATTAGCTCTGCATCTCTTTTGATCCAGTTTAGTAAGCTTTTTCTTAACCACTTGTTTTAAGTTGTGTTTTTTTATAATTAAAATTTCCTTCCCTAAATTTTAATTCACAATTTTTATATTTGTATGTAATCAGGCACATTTATTTAGCTTGAAAATCAGGCATTTAAACTCCAAAAGCTGTAGACAAGCTGTGACGATGGGACTCTGTGGCCCCGACCTCTGTCTTATAACGTGTTGTAGCTTCGCTCATGCCTTAAATGAAATGAATGTACCCGACACACGTCATCTAATGCTGGAAATACCACAGTTTCTGACTGATGCTCTATAGATTCACAACAGCTGAGGTAATCTCTGACGGGGAAAAGAAATGTGGGAAAAACTTCAAGGCAGATTTTGTACACGGTGAAAGTTGGTTTTCTTTTTAGGGGTGTAGCGGTCCATACATCACAGTTTTTGTTTTGGTTTCAACTGCAAAAAAGGAATAGAAAATGATCTTCACTTCAGTGCAGCTGGAAACGGCTTTTATGGCAACAGGGAGAGAAAAACTAACCTCACTTACAAAAGATTATTTTGCAATGTACAGTAAAGCAGGATTTTTAAATTGATGGATTCACTTTTTAAACTATAACTTTTTTCTTTTTTCATCATCGTTCAAATTAAACTGCCCTAAAATGCAACCATGTTTTATTAGCTGGATTTCTGCACTCTCTATGAAAGTAGATATTAAATTAAATCTCATCTTTTCTCATCTAGTAATTATAGGTTTCTTCTTATTTCTCTCAAGGTTGTGATTTATTAGCAAATTTGTGGTATTTAGAAATATCTTTAAATTTCACTTTCTGTCTTTTATACGATACATCACAACTTGAAATTGATCTGTAAGTTTTCTATGAACCTCATTGGCCTTTTTATCATTAGAGTTTTGACTTAAAACCTGCTAATAAACACATTATCATTTAAAAAGTCTATTTGAGCCCATTTGCTGCAGAGTTCTAGATTTGAATATAAACCTGTGTTTAGATGTCAAAGAATTAAAGCTCGAGGTTAATGAAGGCATTCAAAAAGAAGAAACATCAAATATCCTTAAAAAAAAGGCACTTTGTAAAATAGCTGTTTATTGAAAGTGCATTTGTACAGATTGTGCAGGTCTAATTTTAAGGCATTATGAAATCAAGTTATTTCAAACATTTTTTTTTTTTCAGTTTGATTAAAATGTATCCTTCGGATTATAATCAAAACAAAAATGCTGTGATCAGCCAGATTTACCTCACTGCTGTTTTAATAGGAAACTTGGTTTGGGCTAAGAAATGGATAATTAAACCCCATCAGTTAAATTATATAGAAAAATTCATTATAAAGGCTATGAAGAGATTGGGTGGCTGTAGATTTTCAAAGGAAGAATAATGTGTAGAAATTCTGTATCGAATTTGACATCTCTCTATTTTCTCACCAAAAATCTAACAAATATTTTTCTAAATTTGTTTTACTAAAACAATTTTACAGGTAGAAAAAATGTCTCTATAATATTAAGACACTCATTTTGTGGAGCCTCGTTTGAACAAAATATGGCTCTTGTTATGAATAATAACGGCTGGGTTTTATTTTTAACTCACACTGCAAAATATGGCAAGACATTTTCATCTTTAATCAGAACTGCACTACTCTGTAGTTATCATTTTTCAGATCCTGCATGCATATAAGTTAAAAACTACTTGCCATAAAAGTGTGTGGTAAAACATAAAGTAATTGCACAATTATATGACCATTTGGTTTACCATATTTCCATGACTAGCTGCTTTTTTTTGCAGTTGAACTGAAAAAAAAAATGTTGGCAAGAAAGCGTCCTGTTGTCAAGAAAGTCACTGTTGCATTGATTTGGTGTGGCTTGCTATAGCTGGATGACCTAATCTCCTAATTTTCTGCCGTTGTGAATAGAAAGCAATAGAAAATAAATGTGCACTCTCTTCTGGTTAAGAGAGGTGATCACCTGTGACCGACTTAAGCTTCACGCACACCAGTTCATACATGTACCATTACACCCCACTAAGTAATGACACTGATGCTTTGTTTATTTTTTACTTTGGCAACTCACTTCAATGATATGTAGTGTTTTTTTTGTTTTTCAGTACGATAAAACAGATCACTGTTTTATATTGTTTTATTGTAGCAAATACATATAATTTATACTTAGTTCAAGCTTTATATGTCGTCTTAAAAAATGTTTTAGCATTGTGGATATGGCTTTAGATAAAAAGTAGAATTGTGTAAAAATATATATTTTTAAACTACATATACAGTACAGACTGTTCTGTTTTTGGTTGTTTCTAAGTAAAAACAAAAAACAGCAGCAGATGTATGAAACTGGAAGACAACAACTTGTGACATCGTAAATGTTAACAATTTATTTTCTGTATTTTTGGATCAATCATTCAGTAAAGCCTTCTGCCAGTAGAAAATGGCTGTCACTCCTTCTTTCCTGATGCTACCTCCACCATGCTTTACTTCAGGTAATTGTTGTAGTAGAAGTTTTACTTTTACTTTCCTTTTTCCTATTAGAATAGCTTATTTAATCATCATGCATATGTGAAAAAATACAGCAGCTGCACCTGAACAGGACTTGGAAAAATAATATAAATATAAGTACTGCAACCCATATAAAAAAAGTTAATTTATGCAATAAAAAAGTAATTGCACATCTGTAAACACATTTTTATTGCACTGATATAAAGTCATATTTGGTCTCGGTTTAGGACTCACGGATAAAAGCTTTTTTATTTGTTAGTTCTGCTTCTTGTGGACCTGAACCACCTTCCACATGGCAGCTGGTTGAACAGATGGTTTCCAGACTGGAAGAAATCTGCCTGGATCTTTGGTGACCTGCTCAGACAGCTTTGGTAATATCCTCTGAGGGGCAGAGTGCAACCAATGATCTTCTCATCATCCTGGTTATCGTCTTCAGGGCTTTCTTGTCTGCAGCTGAGCGTGCAGCAAACCACCTTGTAGCATCGGACATCAGTAGTTTGTTTTCTAAGCTGTTCCGCTGCAGGAACTAAAGCCTCTTTGCTGCATGATGATTTACTTGTTTCTTTATTTACAAGGTTTCTCCATAGATTTATTAATACAAGGATTTCTATTATTACACCAAATCATTTTGTGTTGATGTTGTAGCTATAAATTTAATGCAAAAAAAATGAGGAAATAGCCAAACTATATATACAAATGGTTTATTTGAAGCAAACTGAACTCAGTTTTGTTTTAAAATGTAAAATGGAGGTATGGTGACAAGTTGGCTCACTTATAGACATTCTATTTCTATTTACTACTATAGACTAACAATATTCACCAAAAGTGAAGGTGATATTGTGGTGAAGACTTGAAACTCGTCATTTGAACCATACATTAGCCGTTTACTGTCTGTTTTAACTTCTTTATGCTTTCAACAAGAAAACTTCCATTGTAATTTTTTTCAGAAACATGAAAAGTAATACCCGCCAAACACCAGACGTCATTTAGACGGTGGTTTTTAGACTAAATCTGGTTGGTCCATCATAGGCAAGGCGAGGCAAATTTATTTGTATAGCACGATTCAGTACAAAGACAATGCAAAGTGCTTTACATGATTAAAATATAGGGAAATAAAATCACAGCAAGTAGGAAAAGAAAAAGTTTTTTTTTTGTTCATTAATTGTTTGTTGAAATTTGGGTTGTGTTTGTTCGTTTTGTTTTTTTCCGGTTTTGTTCCATTACCAAAGTTAAAAAAAAAAAAAAAAAAAGTTTTCAAGGTCAAGAATAAAACCCTGTTTAAAGGTAAAAAGTGGGAGAGATCCAGAGTTATCTCACAGCTTCAGCTACTACAGCTAGAAACCGCTGATTATGGCTGAAATCTTGGTGTGATATAGGACTCAGAACCGAACCTTCAGAGGCACAGAAAAGTATTTACCAGGTCAGCCTTTTATCACTTAAATATTTCCAGGATTAAAGGTCTAATGTCCAAGCAGGATCTAGAAAAACTCATCCATGCATTTATCTTTAGTAGAATTGATTACTGCAACAGGTTTGCCTAATAAGTCCATCAGACAGCTGCAGCTGATCCAAAACGCTGCTGCCCGTGTTCTCACTAAAACTCAGAAAGTAGAACACATGGAACCTGTTTGGAAGTCCTTCCACTGGCTCCCTGTAGCTCAGAGAATAGACTTTAAAATCCTTCTGTTAGTCTATAAATCACTGAATAGATCAACACCATAATACATAACAGATCTGTTGCCAGTGTATCAATGCCCCACACTATTGAGGTACCGTATTCTAGTTCAAGCCTACTCTGTGCACCCAGAACTAGAACCAAACATGAAAACTCAGCATATAGTTCCCTAAGCTCCACTTATCTGGAACAAACTTCCAGAAGACTGGAAAAGTCCTGAAAGCCTGAGATATTTCAATTCAAAGTTAAAACTCCATTTGTTTAAAGCTGCGTTTGTTAAACTGTTAAATGAGGTATTATTAGTTTAAGGTTGTGATCCAACTTTTTTTTTTTCTTTGTTTTTTTCTAATCTGTATTTTTTTTTTTCAGCTTCACTTTTTCTTATATTTTTTATCTAATTAATGCAAAGCACTTTAAATTGTCCATTTACTGAAAGGTGCTGTACAAGTAAACTTGCCCTGCCTTGGCAATAAAACACACCTGTTTGGTTTGACTTAGGCTAAAATAAGAGTACAATATGTCACAATAGGCCATTTAGTTAAATTATCAAGCATTCAGTCTGCTAAACCGATTTCTGCAGCGTTTTTAAATAGTTTACTGTAATTTAAGATACTGCATGTTGACTTGGCTTCCACTAGAGGGCACTACAACTCTATATTTAGCCATTCTTACAACGGATTGTTAAAAAACAAAAAAAAAAAAAAAAAAACTGTCCACTAATGGATGAATTAGGATCTTACCATCTGAATCTAACCCTCTAATTCTTAACTTAAGTGTCTTTGGTTTTATTTTAGTTTTTTATATGTATATGTCAACAAGTAATATACTATTTAGAATCATGTTTTCCTTTTTTTCCTCATTATGAAACAAGTCATTGTAAAATAAAGCTTTAATTCTATAAATATAGCTCTAGAATAACAGTTGGAGTTCTGGCAGAATGGACTGCAGTCCTTCTCTAAACCTCTAGGATGCAGTTTAGCTCCACCATTAGTCCGACTCCTCAGAGGAAGCTGTTTTCTAGTTCAGGGAATTGGTATCTGTGTGACACAAGTCATTAAATGTTTTACCTTTTTCTACCCATTGTTTAAAACATCTTTTCTTGGACTTGTTTTCTTCAAAGGCTTGATCTTATAGAATATTCATCATCATCATAACTTATTTTATGCAGAAAATATCAAATTCAAATATACAGTAGGTATGAATTAACATATATCAGGTTATGTTGCATGAAAAGAAGTGGGAAGAAGAAAACTTATTCTATTCCAACCGTCCTGCATGTATTACAATTCCTTCTTCAACCTTTTGTAGTCTGCTATAGTTTACCTTTTTGCTTGTTTACATATATCAATAATTGAAATGATAAATTCCTAAGTAAGAATCTTTGAACAGAACACGGACTTTGCTGGGCCTTAACTTTTTATTGACAGCTCCAAGTTTTACAGCAGAGCCTAGCTGGAGGATTATGAGGCAGTGGAACGTCACGCGGCTCAATAAGTCAACCAGGACTGCTCCCCTCAGCAGATGGGCCGCCTTCCTTCCACCTTTGAGATGAATAATTGATTTTAGACACAGACCTTATGCCAGGTCACAATCTCTTGAGCATGCTCAGAATTCTGCCAAAAACATTTGCTCTGAAATCACTTTTTCTTTAAATGTTGTAAGATCTTGAATACAAGAAGTCTGCACTGTGTAGCTTGAATACAAGAAGTCTGCATTTGTGTAGCTTTTTGTTTACCATTTATATACAAATGGTCAGTTTTACTCTTTATAATAAGATCTCCTGGAACAAATGTGCCAGGAGATCTGAACTTCCTAAAAAGGGCCTTTGTTTTTTGTTTAAACCCATTTTTTGGGACTTAAATATAAACTTGATAGGACACTAATTTGTCCACATGGCCTTTACAATGTAGTCAATTTTATTTAAAGACACCTTAATTATATATATATATATTGTTCTATTTTTTTATGCATGTTTTTAAAGCACCTTCTTTTTTGGATCCATGACCCACAGTAGTGCTGCTTTTTATTTTATTTCTTTACTGTTTTCCATGAAAGTAACCTTCATGATGTTTGATAGGAAGTAGACAGTTTTTAATGGAAGCTGTGTGGCAAAAAGCTGAAAATGCAACAAGCTGAAGAAACCAGGATGCATGGAATGCGTTGTGCTTTGGAGCGGGATGCAGCATTTCCTAGTTTTCAGCAAGATCTTCCAGAAAATGACCCTGATGAACAACCACACCACTGTTTACTGGCCGCCGCAACTTAACTAACTGACATAACTGATCCTGGGCATAGAAAAAAGCTTGGGGTTGCCTGCATGATTGGTTCTGTAAAGTACAGAGAATGAGTAATGGGTCATTGGAAACTCTGACTACCTTTAAAAAAAATGAAAGCTGATGGTGACCACTAAAGAGTTTGGAAAGAGGTTAGTTGGAAGATATTACTGACAGTCACATTGATTAATCTAAAAATGAAAAAGCGCTATTGAACCCTTGCATACTAAATACAAAAACTAAAAGTAAGGATCATGTACTAAGGGTCTCTGGGGATGCTATGAGAGAAGAAATCATAACCTTTGGAAATAACCAGCAGTAGAAATAAAATACTTGGCACGTCGGTAGTTTGATCTCAGCTTCTCCACTTGTAATGGAAACACAACCCCATAGGAGCCTGATCGTTATTTTGCCTCAGGTGTTTTGGTTTTACACAATTTTTCGAGCAACGATGTCTCAGTAACATTGTTGGATTTCTAAAATAGCCTCCCAGAGAAGCAGAAGGTTCTAGTGAAGAAAATAAGGAGTTTAAAAATGTGTTGCTGCTATTCTCATTTTAAATCTAACTTTAAAATGCATAAAACTAGCTTTTTAACAATTAGGAAAAAGCTGAAAAAAGAATACAATACATGGATCTATGGTCTCATGCATGTTGCAGGGATCCCGGTCCTGCAGTAAAACCTGACAGCATTCTGTTAAATAAAAAAGTTTTATTTTCATGTAGGTTGAGAATAAGCCAGTGGTCTTCAACAGGGGGTCCGCGACCCCTAGGGGGTCAACAGAGGTACTGCATGGGGGGTCCCGAAAGTTTGATTGATTAGACTTTATTCATATCCCCCCCTGCAATTTTTTTACAATAATTGAAATGTCTTTAAATCCACATTAACATGAATTCAACACGCTGTAGTAAACAGATAAATGGAGGCAGAAGATGTCTTTCAGTCATCAATGCACACATTCAGCGAGACACGGGAGCTCTTTCAAACTGGGCACCGTTTCATTCACAACACCAGGAATCATAATCAAATACCCAGGGTGAAATAACTTTCGTTACATTACTCCATCTGTAAGAGTGACTATAGGAACAGTTTGATACAACATAATTTAATACAATATATATATATATATATATATATATATATATATATATAT
>NW_015151394.1:90464-92190 GCF_000732505.1 Cyprinodon variegatus | reverse complement strand
GTCTGGATAGCAGAAAGCAGTATTTTCGGATATTCAGATAAGTCATAAAGACAAAGAGAACAGATTGTAATCTTAAATGTAGTATCACCCAGTGATTCCTTAAACATATCGTGGTAAAAAATACACTATCAGGATGTAATACTTTGTTCCTCCAGATAATGAGCAAAATAAAATGTTCCATCACTGACTAAAAAAAAACAGCGTGAAGTTCACAGATGCTAATGAGACAGCCTCACATCTGTTTCTTTAACTATCAGATTGAAAAAAAAAGGACTTTGATTACATTTAGTAAATCTTCACAGAGTAGAGCTGAAGTCGTTGCTGCTTTTCTGTTTTTAGATTAACGCCGTGCCCACATGTACTGCAACCTCTACAGATAAACTCTGCGAACAGGAAAAAAAACAAAATCAGATTCAAGTGTGATTCTTTGTCCATTATTGCATTCAAGACTATTGTGTTGTTTGGGGAAATCTTTGTAAGATTTGGCATTATAAAAAAAAATAAAAAAAAGAGCTTTTACGTCTCCGTTTTCCAAGCAGGTTTAGATCCTTTGTGTTTGTGTCTTTGGTGTAGGAAAGGCATTCACATTCACAGTCGAAGCATTGAGAAGATAAAGATGTGAGTACTGAGAGGTAATTGATTCCTAAAGGGCTGTATTGTGCCAGAGAGTGTATGCTGTCTGCATTTGTGAGTTTATCAGGTGAGACAGTGATGTGCCAGATTCAATGAAAAGCTTCATTATTCATACAAGAACTGAAACACACCAAACAACAGGCTGTAATTAGCAGTTTTTGTGTCAGCACTTTGTGTCTCTTTCGAAAAATATTAGTATTTACTGTATCTGTCATGTGTTTAGTGTTAATGGTGTGCTTTGGATATTACTATTCAGTATTCAGCGCCTTACCTGTGGAAGAGTTTGTAGAGACAGAGAGAAATGCATATTTTTGCATAAGGATCTTTAGAAAATCAAAACAGCCAAGTTGAATATCTAAAAGTCTGAGAAGTATTTCCTGAAATGATGGTCCCACATTCATATGTTCAATTATATGCCAGGATTAAACATGGGGACGCCCCGACGTCCCATTGCTAGAGATTGGCTCTGCTCTGGTGTATCACAGAAATAAGCATGTTGCTTTGCTAAATGGGGATATTAACCACAGGACAAAAGCAAAAGAGCTTCTACTGTAAAGATTCTGAAACTGCTGGTGACAGAAAACACCACCTCACTGGTCAAAAGGGCACAAAAGCGCATCTACTTCCTGCTGAGGATGAGGAGAGCCCACCTGCCCCTACCCATCCTCAACACCTTCTATAGAAGCACCATGGAGAGCGTTCTGACCAGCTGTCTCACTGCGTGGTGTGGAGGCTGCAGCGCCTCAGACTGTAAGAAAGTGAGAAGAGTGGAGAGAACAGCAGAGAAGATTCCTTCCCAGTGCTGTGTATCCTGAGTCCGTAACATTAGCAGAATCCAGCAGATTCCGAAACAGCTTTTTTCCCACCGCCATCAGACAGCTGAACTTTTGAGAAACTCTAAATCACGTCACAGACTCTGCATCACACTGATAACACTAAACCAAAGCACTGCACATTTGTATCATATATATTTAATGCTCTGAACTTCCTTATCAATGCTTTTTTTTGCACCATGGTTTTTCTCTCAGACTCTTTACATTTGATCGCTGCTGCACTTTTTCCAGAAATGGAAATGTCATGAGAGCTGCACAAA
>NW_015151394.1:55480-89472 GCF_000732505.1 Cyprinodon variegatus | reverse complement strand
TCACGTTTTTATACACGCAAACCTTTGATAGATCCGGCCCTAAGTATCCACCTGGGTTAAAATACGACTCAGCTAGGCAGAGGAGACATATTAGAGTTTACAGAGGCACTAACAGACATAAACCTTATGTCCTAAAGGCAACTGAAGTGTTTGGATGAGAAGGGTTGAGGGGTTCAAATGCGGCGCAAATACATGATTTCATAACAAATTCAAAAGGTCTTGCAAACTCAAACATCCAACTAGCAAACACACAAAAAAAGACTGAACAACAAAAAACGAGACTAACAAAAAAAAATAAATGGAGAAAAGCTGCAATCACAGAAAACAGGAAAGTAGAAGCATACAGCAAACACAAAAAAACCCCTGAAGATGCAAATGAAAAATGCTGCAAGTAGCAAAAAACCTCCCAAAAGCGCAAGTTAAGAAGAGCTGCTGACTAGCGCTGCAGTAACAGAAAACACATTGTTTGAATGTGTTTTCTGTTATTGCTCATTACTCTTAATTTTGTGCTTGCTGGTCTACTTGTTGACTTTTCAGGACCTTCTGAATTTGGTTTAAAGTAATCTATTTACACAGTGTTTGCACCCCTTGGCCACAGCAGGAGAAGGATGCAAGCTTCAAAACATCATCTCAAGTGTTAAGTACGAAGGTGGCAACATAGTGCTGTGGAGTGTTTTGCTGCAAAAGAGACTGATGTGCTTTGCAAATGATATGGTACACTATTATGGAGAATCAACCTTAGGTGGAAATGAAGTAACAGTTCCACATTGACCAGGAAGTCATTTTTTGGACATAAAGGATTTTTTTTAATGGACAGTGACCCAAATCCTCCAGCCATATTAACTATAAACAGACTTACGAATAATGAAGTTAATATTTTGGCATTACTGTCTGATATTCTTGTGACCACAGCACTGGATCACTGTAACTCACTTTGTTTTTGTCTTCATCACAGACAACAGATGCCGCGGCACATCTTTTAATGAAGGCACAGTGAGAGGTAGTAGATTCAGCATATTTAAAATTCAAAAAAGTTCATTTCAGTTGCTTCTCTTTCATTTTAGAAACAATCTTAATTATCTTATTCTCATTGTGAATGGGTTCTCTTCGGGTGTTCTGGCTTCCTCCCACAGTCCAAAAACATGACTGTCAGGTTAATTGGTGACTTTAATTGCCCTTAGATTTGTGTGTGTGGGTGTATACCTGTCTAGCCCTTAGAGTGAGGATAATTTTTCCAATTTCACCATCAAATTGAGGACATTTTGCTGGTCCTCACATGCTATTTTACAATGGTTAGGTTTAGGGCTAAGATGTCAATTGTTTAGGGTTAGGGTGAGGTATGCATTGGTAATGGTTATGGTTAGTTTTAGGGTTAGGACATAGAAAGGGTTCAAAATGACTGAAAATCAATGGAAGTCAACACATTGTCCTCACTACAATGGCAGAATGAATGTGTGTGTGTGTGTGTGTGTGTGTGTGTGTACCCCACCTTCCATCCATAGACTATTGGAGATTGGAAAAAAATCAAAGTTTAGATAACATTTTTTTCCTAAAATAAATGCGTTTTTTTCTTGAATTGAGGAAGTACTGTAAGTGGGACATTTTGCCAATGGAACAAGAGAATTTACATTTTAAATAAGAAAAAAAGACATTTAATTGTCTTATTTCAAGTGTATATTATCAAATTACCGAATTTTAGGGTAAAAATCCTCATTCCATTGGCAAATCATCTTATTTACCTACTCAAATCAAGGGTAAATATACTTAATTTAAGACATTTTGACTTATTTCTAGATCATTTTTGCTGTGTGATGGATGGATTTTAAATTGCCTTAGGGCAATAAAACAATAACATTATATGTCATTATAAACATTATCTATTGCTAATAATGTCCAACTGAATTTGCTGTTATTTTAGTGAACTTTATCCACAACTTTATGGCTTTCTGGGGGATGTGGGTAGAGGAATGTATGTAGCCTCCTTCTTAGTAATAGCCAAACTAAGGGAGGTTGGTGGGTGACTGACCTCTTTTTAGAGATTAAAGGTTAAAATCAGATAGGGTTAGTATCACAATGTAAAACCAGTATTTCCCCTCTATTTATTATCTAAAATAAGTTACAAAATATGCTATCCACTGATATAAAAAAAACTGCTTCAGCCACATTGCTCAGCCCTTCCTATGCTCCATCCTGATCTCTTACAGTAGGTCTGCAGCTCTTTTGCTCCTGTTGGTTTTATATTTAAATTTCTTAACATAGTTGTTCTTTCTGTCTTTCTTAGTGGAGCAATTGTTTTATTATAATCTTATATTTATGTTGATTATATGTTCATTTATTTTATTTGATTCATTTTGTTTTCTGTCTGTCTGTCTGTCTGTCTGTCTGTCTGTCTGTCTGTCTGTCGATGTATGTGTGTCTGCCTTGTCTGTCTGCCTGTAAAACCTACAAAAATAGAAAATACACTAAAATGCTGAATTTGAAATCATAAGAGGTCTTTATGTCCTAAATCTAGCATTTAGGAAATTATAATTTTGTTAAACTTAGCTGACCTGAACTGGAAAATTTCCCCCCACGCTTTAATGTCAAGCTTTAAAAGGGAAAAAGCAGTGTTTATTTAAACACAGAGTATGTAAATAACTGGTTTGCACTGTAACAATGATGTAGTGCTGCCCTGCTGGAGAGGGCTGTGGTTGCTTGTTATCGGTATGCCAGGTTCACTGTCTGGCCACCGTGAAGCTGACGGACGATCCAGAGGGGATTTACCCAGTCTGATGTGTGTTACTGAGTAAAACAAACAAAGTCCCAGTCCCTGTCAAACACACTAAGATGCCGGGTTTGGGTGTAGGTTAGAAAGGCATTGTGAACTGTGAGAGCTTGACAGCGCTCATCTGAGGAGGTTCTCCTGTGTGTTATCTGCCAGACCCAAGCCGGTGGTCCCAGTCATCTCTCATGCCAGTGAGACCACACACTGACCCATCCAGGCACACGAGAGCATTCGCACCTGGTGCAGCATCTGCAGCATTTGCCCTCACATCCAAACATGCTTCAGACCTTTTTCATCTTTGCTGGGATCAGATGATTAAACACAAACACTCTCCTCCAGCAGTATGTCAGCTACCAACCAGTACATTTAATGGTCAAAATATTGGAAAATGTCAAGCTGTTCCAAATAATGAGGACCCATTTACCTCACATTGGCCCTTGTTAGGGCATTTTCTTACAACTGTAAACAGAACAGAATACATTTAGAGCATCAACACAAACAGGTGCAAAACAGAGTGTCAGAAATAATGACAGATTTTTGAATTTCAGGTTGTTCCAATGTATGTGCTTATCTGTTCAGCACACTGGTAATGGGCAACAAACTAGAATAACTGAATGTTTTATGTTTTGTTTTGTAATTAATCTTCTGATGGTTGTTATAAGTTGGCAAAAACAAGATTTAAAAAAACAGGTAAACTAATTATTTTGATTGTCTGAATAGTTTGATTTTGTGCTTTACCCAAACTCCAAGTGCATTGTTGTCAAGTCATTTTCTGACCCCCTTTTAAGTGAAATCTCTGAATATCTGCATCTCTGTGTTTTTTTTAGTATCAGAAAATCCAGACTTCTGTTATCTTAAGTAAAGTCCCTGGTACCCATGAGCCATATCTGTTTGGTAGCAGGATCCATTGAAAGTGTTCAATGTGTCCTTTTCCCAGAGGAGCCTGTTGGAGAGCAAATATTCCACACTATTAGATTTTATATATTAGATTTTATTTTATTTTATTTATTGTATTTTATTTATTCCAGATTCATAAACCTTTTTTCAGCAATACCATTTATCAGTATTTCATTTGAGTAAAGTGTATGTCTGCATATCAATCATATCCCAGCAGAAAGGAAAATCTGAAATAAATAAATCAATTTCATGTACTGTACAAGTATGAGATATGTGTGACACCAAAATGAGACTAAGGTCCATTTTTCCCATCTCAGTTTTTATTCTGGAGCAATCCGATGTACTAAAGCTCGATTTGGTTTCTTTTCCAGTTTCAGAAAAGTCTCAACAAGCTCTAATATCACTGTCAGAAGTCTCCTTGTGATCCAAACTCTCTTTATGAACTCAGTCTACTCTCCTCCCAGCTTCAATACCCCTTCTGGAAAGCAGAAAACACAAAATTAATAGAATTGACTCCACATTAAAAATGTTAAGCAACTGAAATGTCAATAGAAGAAATAAATTTTGCTGTAAAACAAATGCCAATAGGCAAATTACCTGCTCAAGATGGTTTGACTTCCAGTTTTCATAAATTTTTCTGGGAAGACCTGAAAGAATTATTATTCAAAGCCTTAAAAGAATATATGAAACTAGGAGTCATTCCATTATTATCCAAACCAGAAAAAAAGTAAAGATATATCAATAATCTGAGACCAATGAATTTATTGAATGAACATTACAAATTAATCACCTTGATCAACTGAAAACAGATTTGGCACACATAAACTGTGAAAACCAATCAGGATTTATTAAGGATTGCTCTATTAACAGTATTAGGTTGGTCCTTGACTTTATAGACTATAATTCTTGGAACATAAAGACTTTGTTTTATTTTTAGATTTCTACAAAGCTTTTGACTCTATAGAGCCTCCCTTTATAATTAAATTCTTAGAGTATTTAGGTTTATAAAAGGGATTAATTTAATGTATAAGGATATTAATAATTAATTCCCTCTTTATAAAGGAAAAACCAGAAGATTTGAAGTGCAAAAGGGAATCAGACAGGGTTGCCTCTGCTATTCTTTATTATAATTTTAGGCACATTGGCTGTTCTCCTTAAGATATTGAGCCATTGAATGTATTTGGTTATCCTCTGTTAATAACTCAGTTCGCTGATGATACCACTACTTTTATGAAAGATGGAAAACAGATCCCCCTTAGATAAGAAAAAGCTAAACGTTTTTAAAGAGTTTCTGTTTTACATGATTATAAATATAGTACCCTATATGGGATATGAGTGGAATAATGATTTAGGTGCAACCATAACAAAGGATCATAAGCAAAACAAGATTGGAATATTTTGTTTAATCATAAAGAAAAGTAAATGCATTTTTTAATTACTGGCTACAAAGAGATATGTCCAGTTTTGGATGAATTTTGAGCATTGCAGAGAAGGCACTCAGTTTACATATTCAACTCTTTCTTTCCCTATCGCTCGGTGGCACAACAGTGACGTCAGATGCAGGAGTTTTGCCCCAACCGGAGGGTTTGGGGTTTAATCTTTTAATATTTTTTTGTCCTTGGGCAACTGACTTACACTGTATATGAAGAGAACTGGTGGTTGTCAGGTGTTCGCTTCTGTCAGTGCACCTCAAGGAAGCTGTGGCGGCAATGTGATGGTGACACAAAGTGTGAATGGGTGCTGAATCCAGTGTAAAGCGCATTAGTCAAGTCTCCTGACTTGAAAGAGCGCTATATAAGTACAGTATATTTACCATTATAGGGGATATGAAAAGGAGAAATTCCAGTTTTGCATAGTGCAATGATAATGTCTCACCTTATTTTATCTAGTGAACTTTCGGAGAAAAAGGTGAGAAACATTTAAAACGAAATAGAAAGTAAAATGAGGCTGAGATGATCAACTCATGTTTCTTGAGTTATACAGTAGAGCAAGCTTTGGGCTATAACATTTTCCTTTGGGATGAAACAACAAGGACTTTGTGCTGAACTGCTTTTATGCCAACGATAGGGATGTCACTGTAGCTCTAGCAGAGTTCATCAAACTGCTGTTATCAGAACTAAAACTTATTCTGGGTTTTCACTTACTTTTTCTGAAACAGGCTCCAAAGACAAGGTAACCACAGCTGTTGTTTTAGCATTACACGTCCTGTTTTAAATAATTAAATGACCAAATACAATTAAAAACACTGAATAGAGTTCTTTTATTTTTGCACTCTAATAATAATTTGAATTTCTTTTATTTTTAAACATCTAATTAGTTCATCTCACTTGCAGGAAACACTGTGAAATAATAAACAAAAGGCTGAGGTATTTTTCACGGTTGAAACTTTCGGTTGTGTATCGAGAATGATATGAGTAGTAATTTAACACTTAATTAAGTCTTTACATCTTTACTCAGGTGTAAATATATCAGAGACTGAGACATTCCTGCCAGCATGGTGGCATTTATAATCTCTTTTTTATTTATGAATTTGAATGTTCTTACCCAAAGGGGCCATTGTGTCCGTTTCATTGTTCAGCTATCTCTCCCCAGCACTGTCTCACACCACGAGTGTCCCTTGTGGCTCTCCAGACCCAGATTGGCATGAACACATCTGTCACACCAAACATGGTTTCCATAACAACCATCACTGAAACGGGGGACAGAAGTCTGCAGAGAGTTTAGGCTTCTGTGGAGTCACTATAAGACTGTGTTTATTCTAATTTTAAAGTATAATCATAAGTTACTGTCTGTCCTCTCTGACTTTTGCAGACAATTACCTTGATGCAATTAAAACATGCATATGTGTGACTTGCTGTGATTTGCTGTGATACAGTTAGTCTGTGGTGTAAACCTAAGTTGACTCCGGTTTAATCTTTTAAAAGTTACAAGAAACAAGTTTTAGAAATGGACGACCACCTGAATCTATCTGTGTCTTATATCACCATGACTGAGAGACAAACATGCGTTTGTAAAAAGTAAAATTCCTTTCCAAAAGCTCCTCTTGGTCTTCACCCTAAACTTAGGTACATTTGTGCAGTTCATAACTTTGAACCTTTCTTCCTGCGGTTGTATAAAATGCTTCTTTAACTGTTAATCACGGTCACTTCCCGAGAAGTGAGCCCCATTGGTAAGCAGCTGCCTTCTGTAATTCTCTCTAATCTGAGTAAGATTACAGCCTCTATCAAAATCTAATGTCATGTCTCATGATTATTTAATACATATACGTTATGTATGGCAGGCCATTTTGACATTTATTAGCTTGACTGAATATATATATTCCAGATGTCTCAAATGCATTTATTCATTAAAAAAAAAAAAAATAAATAAAAATTCAGGTATCTGAAATGTAATTCTTACTAGTACAAATGACATCACGTTTCCCATTAATGTGTATTGGACTTTTACTTCCAGATATCTAAAATAATCATTCTTCCTATCTAAAATTTATTCTGACTAGGATGCATTCTAAATATAATCACAGATATCAACTACTTATTTTATGACTACGGTAGTTAAATTAGAATTCCAGATATCTCAATTTTAATAATATGTATAATCAGATCTGAAATGTATATATATGGGAAGAATGTTATTTTAGATATCTGAAATGTTCCTTTTGACAAGGAAAAATATGCATTTGAGACATCTGAAACATATATTCAGTCAAGCTAATAAATGTCAAAAGACCCCCTCAAAATTGTAAATTTTACATAGGGTTAGGTAAGTTTTATTACCTAGGGTTAGGTAAGTCTTATTAGTACAATTATATTTTTTGGCAGCCTGAAATGTAATTTTTGCAGGCAAAAATGTAATTTAGGATATTTATATGTGCATTTCTGGCTAGTAGGAATGTAGTTTTGACTAGGAAGAATATTATTTTAGATATCCACAAATGGAACAATAGAGAGGACAGCGCTTCTAATAAATGTCAAATCGGCCTGCCTTAAATATGAAGTGTTATTTAAAGAGTGAGTGATCTCTTTTCAGGAAATTAACCGGAGAGAGAAAGCTCCTAGGTGTAGACACAGAGCTTTCCTTTAACAACCATCTACACTGAAGAGTGTCGTATTCGAACTTTGGTCTTTTGCTGGTAAGTTACTGATAGTTTAGCCTCTGATTGCGACTGGAAGCTGAAAGTCATCGGATTCCAATGACGATAACTTTCATGTAATAGGAAGAGCTAAAACATCACTGATATTTGTGTTTATTGCTTTTTTAATGCAGCTGTAAAATAAATGGATCAGCACCAAAGTACTTGAGCCTGAACTAGTACAATTTAGTTTATGCATAAAGTGCAGATTCACAACAAATTCTGTCTGAAACACTTAAAAAGCCATGCATCAGGTAATATTCTAACATATATTCAGTTTCATCCAGTTACATGGCTCACTTCAAATGTAACTGCATGCAGTATGTTTATATCTAATCATACTTATAAACGTAGGTAGTGAATCATTTTTGTGTTTTGCAAAAAAACATTTTTCCATCAAAGGATATCAATTGAATTACATGTAGTTGGCAGTGAATGAGTGAAATTTAATTAGATTTAAGAAAATTTTACTCATACACAGATAACATTTGGTCCTTCTAAATGGAGGAACAATTTGTCTTTTGATAGAGCTGACTTTAACAAGTAAAAAATAACCTCAATTCTGTGTTATGGTTAGATAAATTAAAAGTAAATACATTTTAGCACTTGCAGGAGTAAGGCTCTTTCGAAATTCCATTAGCAATGCATAGATGACCAGAGAAGTCAGAACCAATGTGGCAAAGAAAACGACTCTTTATTCAAGCTTCAGCCTCTATATTGATTGCTCTAAAAATTTGCTCCCACATGTATTTGAAATATCTCTCTCTCCCAAAGTTGAGCAAAAACTGCTATGCTTGAGAAAAATGTATTTTATTGACTCTGGAAATATTACTAAGGCATTTTTTCCTGTGTGGCAACAATCGACATTTGGATGCATAGCGTTTATTTTACAGCAATCTCTTATACTGACCTTGCATTTTGGGGTGAGTGGAACTCTTCTTACAAAGAAACCTCAAGCAGAACCTGGCTTATTGTTGGCAGCCATCTGCAGTGAGTATGTAGAATGGAGAAGAAAGGTGGAGCAGTAGCTCTATAAATGGCTTCATCTAGGGTAAAACGCTCATCAAAATATTTAAACTGTAAGCCAGTGGTATAATCTAGTATATAAAGAGGATGAAAAAAGACTAAGCACACAGGCAGTTGGGAAGGTAACACTTCAGTTGCTTATGGCTTGGATGTGACTGTACGAGAAAAAAAAGAACATAAAGTTAGTCACAGCAAATGATAATTAAACAAAACAGTTAATGGAAAAGAATGGGGGAAGTTGCTTAGTAAGGAAAGATGGTCATTTTGTCCTCCAGCAGCCTAAGAGTGAAGTAGCACAACTACAAATAAAAATCATGAAAAAAAAACAAAACTTGCTTAATTGTAAGCTAGAGGAGGCTATTGGCTTAGAAGGAAAGGGTGTGTCCTGTAACTAGTGGAGTACTGGTCTAGGCCCACAAACTACCCGTCTCAGTTGTTGCCTCTCTTATGTTGAAGTTGATTTTAAAAAAAGCTGATAGAGAGCTTTGTTTCCTCCCTGTGTGTTTCTCTACTTTGATGGCAGAGGACGTACAAGCTGCTGTCCTTGCTGAATGTTTTTTTTTTTTTAGGATGCCCCAGTTAAAACACACAGCTTTGTTCTAGAAGCTTGTATTAGCCTGAAATCAAAACTGGTACAAACAAAATTTAATATGCAAAGATGACTTTTCATATTTAACCAGGAAATTGGCTGGTTCATTACAGCCAATAAAGATAGTAGAAGAAATTAATTTAATGAAAAAGCTGACAGGGTTAGGAAACTTAACGGTATTGTGAATTTTTTAAAAGACCTGCCCTCTCCACTCTGTTAAAAAAATGCACATACACAACCCTGTACCAGCTCCCGAGAGGAAACACATATTAAATGCTTGCGAGGGCACTCACAAGCCTATTTCTCCTCGTGCTCTCTGTTTTTAAGAGTTGCTGTTCTCATAGCTCATACAAGCTTCCCTACATCCGTCAATCACTATATAGAGAATGGACTATATAGTGGACTTTATAGTGAACTCAGTTACCTGACTGTTCGGACAGATGATCACTGCTTTTTGCTCTCGTCAAATCATGTAACTCCTCCTCCAGCCGGTGGTGCCTGCGCCATCTTTGTTATTAGTACCTGCTATCAGGTAGTGACAACCTATGTTGACAGCAGGCCGCTGTGACAGCAAATGCTTTCCGAGGAGAGCTCTCAACGCAAAGCATTCTGGGATATTTCTGTCTCTTCTGAGCCCGTTCTTTTTCTCTTTTTCTCTTATAACCCCTGGCCATATTTAAAGAACTGCGGAGAGAAAGGTGAGTTTCAATGACTGGCTGAAACCGTATCTCACCACAGATATGCAGCCGAAAATGCACATGTGCAGAAAAAGATAGCTAGGAGATGAGCACGTATGATGGCCTTATGTAAACATATCACCAGAATGATTGACAATTAGGAGGACCACTTATTTAGATGATCCACCTGGAAATAGTAAATGGACCTCTACACATTTGATGTTGGCTTATAGGCTTTACGTTGATTGGGAGACATGAATTTAACTCAATGACTATCAGAAGTATTCATATCTATGAAAGTTGTTGATTGTTGTCAAATTATCACTCCAAACATCAAGGTAGATTATTTGGATTTGATGAAAAGTGAAAATGTTGAATCATTTTTAATAGTTTTACAAGGCACTGGATGCATAAAATGCACCACAGAGAAATTATCTGAAATCTTTCATTTTCAACTGCAAAAACAGCCACAAAGCCAAGTTAAGTACTTGTCTTCCAAGTCAAAAAATGGGAAGCTTGAAAAGCATTTGAAGGTTTAAGGGCTGTTTACTCTCCACCCTATCTGTGATCTCTGTTTTAATGTGCTCTGATGACTCTTTAATCAGAAGGCTGAGCCAGTCTTCAGCTACCACAACATCCACCAAAACGCCACAAAACACAGAGACAAACAGGGTTTCTGTTCAAAGCTGGCATTTTAATTTACATGAACTGTGGCTGAGATGGGCCAACCGTAAAAAGGAACACTGAAATTGTCAAAAGTGAGTAATCTTTTTAATTTCAGCGGTATGTGCGTAATGATGAGGAACACACTGAATAGGGCTGAATCAGAAGCATGAAAAAATTATCTTATTAGAAAAAGAGCCAATGTGAGGACACTCTTAGCTTTACACAACCACCAACATCATGATTCACTTGGGTGACATTAACAACTGCCCGTATTGCAAACACGCCATCCTCACATGCATAATAGAGCTTAATATGTCACTATAAAAAAGAATTATAGCACCTCATTTGTCACAAAGAATTTAGGGATAATATAATAAGTGTAATCCAAAATCAGAAACTAATCCATCCATCCATCCATCCATCCATCCATCCATCCATCCATCCATCCATCCATCCATCCATCCATCCATCCATCCATCCATCCATCCATCCTGGACAGGTTGCAGAACCAATACAAGCAAAACATTTAAGCAACCTTCCATACACACGCTCATACCTAAGGGCAGTTTAGGAAAAGCAATTATCAGTCAAGTTTTTAACTGTGGGAGGAAGCCAGATTACCAGGAGAGAACCCACGCATTTGAACCCAGGACCTTTCTTTTTGCTGCAAGGCAGCTACTCTACCAGCTGTGTCATGATGCATTTCTAATACCTTCAACTGGTCAGAATACTTTAAGAATTTGCTAATGTGAAAAAAATTGACCCTTTATAGAGTTTTTGTCTTTTTTGTCAGAACTATTTATTTCAGATCATTAAAATAATTTAAATATTGAAGATAATCTATATGAATAAAACATGCATTGTTTGTTTAAGCAAAACAATTTAATTGGAAAGAAATACAGTATTCTACATTACTTGTACTCCTCCGATCGTGGAAATAGAGATTAGGAGCATTACTGTATGATAAGTGTTATCTTTTCTCATATAATTTTAGCATTTAGTGGGCTAAGAAGATAGGGGGTATGAGAGAGGGGGGACATGCAGCAAAAGGATCACAGGTCGGATTCAAACCGGGATCGGCCATGTCGAGGACTAAGGCCTCCATACATGGTTCGTGCGCACTAACCACGGCGCCACCCCATCTATAGTGAAGGTTTTATGGGATGTGCCAATTAATTGCACTTATGCCTTTTAGCCAAAAGGATGCCTGCTTGATCCAAGCATTGGAGTTTTAAAGACCTGATGATGATTAATTTTTTTTTTAGCACAAAACTGGTTAATAGATGTTTGGTTTTATACATGAGAGGATAAAGATGAAATATACCATCCTTAAAAAAAGCAAGGTGATTAAAAATCAGTAAACAGCATTGCCAAAAGTATTCAAAAAGCTTATTCATTACAAAGACAGAAAAAAAACAGTCTGACCAAACAAAATTCCATTTTAATCAAACCACATAAAATAAAAACAAACAACAACATATACAAAATCTATCCATAAACCCTCTGCACTGAACTGATGTATATCTATTTTCCTTTTAACCACAATTGTCTTTGCAGAGGTTTAACAGTCTTGTTACCACCTCCTCTTTTTTCTTTTTTTAGCTGTTGTCTTATGTCCATTTCTTCCATGAACACTACAATTGCACTGCCTTTTTTAAGTTAACAATCAATCTTTATTTTTTTTTTTTGCTCTTTATTATGGCTGCAGGTGACGCATTAGGATCTGACACCAGAGAAAACTTATATGCACCCAAACACCTCCACCTCCACCCTGATACCAAATCAAGCTTAGATTTAATGTCATTATATTTGTTACACCAAATGAAAAGGAGTTGTTTTCTAATAAGACTAAACTATCATGGCGCTACACCCTGCACATTCATTCCCTCACCCATAAGTCATCCACCTATTCATAAGGTCAGGGTTAAGCTCTGTGGCAAGCTAAGCAGTTCTCAGAATAATATCAATTCTCCATGGGAAACAAATGAGTGGTGGACATGCTCACTGGCCACAGAGGACACGTTTTATTCCATCACACTGGGCGTCTGTTAGACTCTGTGTTGTGTCTGTCTGAATGTTGGGAGCTTTACTCTCAATGCTCCACCATATGGCCACGGTTCCGGGAAATTTTAGGGAACTCCTAACACTCTGTGTTCACACATGGCTCCGTCATTCTAGTTCAAGACTGGAAAACAATTCCAAAAACTGGAGGTGAATAGAGAGGATAGAAAGGTCTGGTTTAAAAGGATTGATTGTCTTAAAAACAAGAGCCAAGCAGCACAGGATATGCAGACAGAAACAGATTTGGTGATTTTTTTTTTTTGAAGCAGTAAATGGCAAAATTAGTCAAGACAGGCGGGAGAGATTAACTGTAAAGACACAGATGGAAAAACAACACTGAGCAGGGGGGGTTGGGGGGAACCCCGGTTCTTTTGCAAAGAGAAAATGAAGAAAGAGAAGGCGGATAGATTCGGGAAAACTGAAAAGAAAGAGGAAGGACTTGAAAAGAGAAAAAGAAGTAAAAGAGAGGAAATGGAGAGAGAGAAAGTGAAGAGGCCAGGTGCTGTAGCAGAGCAGATGGAGAGCTAAAAAGAGGGAGGGAGAGAAAGAATGGTGGCAAAGTGAAAAAATAAAACAGAGCAGAGAAGTTAATGTCTCAAACATTGTGTGATGGGGCGTGTCTGTTTCAACGCCAGGCAACTTTTCCACCCTCTCTTTAAAGACCCGTTTTTATCTTTTCGTTTTTTGGAGAGCTGGAGCGATTTATTTCTGCAGGCTTTATCTTTGTTTCCGTCTCTTCATCTCAGAGAAACAGCCTAGTAACTTGGCAAACATGATTCTACATTAAAAAAATACCCTAAACAGCAGCTTCTGCACTATGCTGTCAAATGACAGTAATTCAGAACAAGAATCTGACATAGAATGAAGAGATCTTTCTCAATTTCTATATACAATATTCACAACCAGTTCATTTGTTAAATAACAAACTGCATTCCTTGTATAATTAGTGTTATTAATAAGGAATGAAGGAATGCTTAATTCATTTTAGCGCTCCAAAAGTCCCTTTACATGTTCAAATAATAATTTCTCCAACTAGCCATCAGCTTCTGTTTGATTACCATGCAAGGGTGATTGTTATCAGACATCAAATATCAGATGGGCCTCTTCATGGTGTTGCAATATTTGACTAGCATTGTGTAAATGTACTGATTTTATGCATTTATGTTATTTTCTACTAACTAAGAAGAAATACAATTTGGTTGAAAATCTTAATACTTAAAAATCTGACCAAATTTAAAGAAATACCACATCCCACTTACACGTTTTTATATAAATCTCTGCTCATTAAGTAAAAAAAACTGAGCAATAAATTTATTAGAAATAAATGAAAATAGACCTTCCGACGATATTCATTTTGTAATTCAGTTTTAAACAGCTAATACCTATTCTTCATGAAGCATATATTTCTATAGGCATTAATGTAATTACATTTTTAGGTTTGTTAAAACATTTCAATCTATTTATTGTTTTTTAGGGAAGTGCATGCGATACATTTTGAAAATGAGCCTTTATGTTTTCAAAAGTGCAAATACTTTTCATGGGTTTCATGTTATCCACAGTGTCTTTGTAGAATATCTCACAAACATCCCTCTGTCCAACAATAAAGTCTTAAAAACTGTTCACAGAATGCTGGGTTGAAATGGGAAGGCCAATCTCTCTCTTTTCTGTCACAGAGTCACTGGAGCAGCACAGACATAAACATAATAATCCCTTTGAGCTCCATGGGGGGACAGGATGCCCATATTTGGAAGTGAGGAGAAAGGGAGGCGTGGTGGGCCTTACAGAGCCATGATAGCAAACTTGACATGGTGGAACGGGTGAATTATATTGGAAAGGCTGAGAACAGTTGAGCATCCAGACTGTTGGAGTCGGGTGATTGTCTGTCTGAGGTCGGTTTACTTGCATAGCTGCACCCTCCCATACACACACACCCAACATGGTTGTCTAGCTTCTCTCTGTCTCCTTCTGTCCATGTCTCTGTCTTTATGTCATCACTTTCAATAATGTGTGTTTTTTTAAGTCCATCTGTCATTCATGGCAATTTTTACATCCTTTATTCCTTCTTAATGTGTGACCTCTCTGGTTTGTAGATAGCTGTAGATTCCAACCAAGGCATAGAACTGAGGAAGCCTTCTGGCTAAAACATGAAATGTTTTTAGGAAACAACAGAATCTAGTTGCCTTTTATTTGAGTCCTTGGGATTCTCACCTTTCAGTTTTCACGTTGCATCAAATTAAATGAGTCACACCTTTTCGCGTTCTGTCCAACGTTCTTGTATGTACCAAATGGTTTTCATGTTTGATCATCATTTTTTGCCATTGTAGCTGTTTTGCCAGGATAACTCTAGGATCACTGTTCTAGAGCTTGATAATAGTCCAACATATTTACTACCACATACAGATTCTCATGGTTTTTGCCATAAGGTTGCTGTTGGTACCCACAAATGAAATATTATTGACAATGATTTAGGAAATAAAATCATATGCAAAGGAGACGCAAAGGGAGAAACAGATTTAATGAATTAATTGAAGTGTTTGTTAGGTTTAATCTATAAACAAACCAATTTCTGGTAAGGTTATAAGTTTTAAAGAACAGAAAAGTTTATTCTTACAGTACTGTAAGACTTGATGTAATGGCCTTTCTTCAGGAATAAAGTGAGAGACAATTGAACAACCCATAAGAAAGTGTCTGGGTTGGAGATGGTTTGGGTAAAGAACTGAATTTCTTCTGGGTCCATTTTCAGCTTGATTCTTGTTACATTGGGCAAATGATTGGGCCACAAAAATTCAGGATAAAAACACATCACACTAAATCGCAAATATTGTCACTGAAAACAGTGAATTCGAAAAAGACAACTGAAACATGACTAACAAAGAGAAAGAAAGAAAGAAAAGAAAAGAAAGAAAGGTACTTTTTAATTTTATTTCTTATATGTGTGCTTGCCTAACAAAACCATATTGTTTTCTTCTTATTAACTTGAACCAGCATCTTATATGATTCTATACCAGTCACATCCCATGATGCAAAAGCAGCAGAAGGACTCCTTGATGTCTCCCCACCAGCCTGGGTCCAAATGCACTATGGTAACGAACTAATATACTGACTGATAGGGGCAACATTTCCCACCTCTATCAATGCTTGCTTCTCCACCCCCATCATCCACCTGTTTTTAGAGACATCCTTAAGGAGACAATTTTAAGATCTTTCTTAGCTTCAGAGAGAAGAGGAAAATACTGGGTGGAAAAGGAACAAAAAGAAAAAGTGCTTGTAGACTAATGCCAGTCAGAAGAGACTTTAACTGGAAACGACTTTAAGCTGACCGGTGTGATATCACTGCTTTTCCCCTAACATCTTTATTGTAGTTCCTGTTTGAAAGTCTAATAGATACTTCTACAGTAGGTTTGGCAGTTTTCAGGGAAATTGAATTTATGACACTGTACTGTGTAAGGGGTAAAGTTTGGTGAAGAAAAAGGCTTTTTTATAAAGGATTTTAACACTAGTAATAATACTAGCGCTAATATTAGTTCTAGGAATATTCAGCAATCCAAGACAGTTTGGACCATTTCATGCCCGTTCATGTTCTGACATGACTTTGAACCAATGCACAGAGCAAGTTCCACAAAAATATAAATAAGTGAGTTTGGTGTAGAGACTGGTCTACACAATGTCTAAACCTCAAGCTGACAGAACACCCTTGGTGCAAAAAGGACTGTATCAGATCTCCATGTCCATCAATCACTGACCTTAGAAACAGGATTCTGGAAAAAGGGTCAAAGTTTATATAAACACAATCCTACATGTTGTTGAAAGCATGAATAGTTGAAGTTAGCATTACGGGTAAATATTGGTTGATCTTATACTAAGTCTCATTATTTAAGAATTTTATGTAATTTCACATGTGACTGAAGGTAAACCAGCAAACAGGATGATACTGGTAAAATGATGTCAGTGATCAATGACTACCGCATGGTTTGAGTCATGGTTACTTAATGCACAAATATTTTCCCAATCTCACTTTCCTAATGGGCACGCAGTCCCATGCACTGGCCTTTAAGCACTACATCTGTCATGAACACTTACACACATTCCCACACACTAGCAGACTATCATTATACTTTGAATTACTGTTGCTCATTAGCCCTCTATTTCCATACATCTATGTTTCTGCTTACTTTTCTTTTTCACGTCCGTTTCTCTTTTTTTCCTCCATCTCAAAAGAACACCTTTCGTTTCTTTTCTCTGCTGTTGAATACTATCCAGCATAGATTCTTCTCTG
Organism: Cyprinodon variegatus; assembly: GCF_000732505.1. Classification (NCBI taxonomy): domain Eukaryota; kingdom Metazoa; phylum Chordata; class Actinopteri; order Cyprinodontiformes; family Cyprinodontidae; genus Cyprinodon; species Cyprinodon variegatus. Next base: position 72,384 of record NW_015151394.1, on the reverse strand, counting down.
TCTCAGTTTGTCCAACTTCATCTCCATCTCCCTTTGTCTGTCCTCCCACCACCTACTCAGAGCGTCATCCTCTGTTGTAAATCTTGTTCCCCATCCTCTGAGGCCAATGCTGCCTGCAGCTCAGTGCAGAGTGATAGATGGTACAATATTGAGCCTCTGTAAAAGTTGCGAGTGAGATCTAGGATTCTCATAAGAAAAGGGCCATCGTTGCCTGTAGGGAGTGAAACATTGAGAGGGGAGAAAGAGGACAGATGTACAAGAAAGCAAATATCAAAAAAACATAAGAAAGACAAAGAATTTATTGAGCAAAAGCAAGGGTAGCTGGCAGAAATAAAACACACTGGTGACTCTCATCGTGAATAATTTAGGCTCCTTGACAAATGAAAAAAGCTGGATAATTTATCTTTATGATGTAAAACCAATGTAGCTGACTCAGATTTATTTGAAACTCAATAGAAAAAAACAGAAAAGCAGTGTAAAAACACAACAAAATTCATTTTAAATACATTTCTACGACAAAGCAGAAAAGATGTAATGAAGGTGTTAGTTTCCATAGAACATGCATGTCTGACAAAATCTCAGTGGAATCCAGTAGGAACTCCAGACATCCATTTCCTCAGCACCATTGTCCAGTTTATTCTTAGGAATCCCAAAGAATTCCCATACCAGACTAAATATAATCCCTGCAGTGAGTCCTGGGTCTGCCCCTGTGGGTCATGTTTAGAAAAATCTCCAAAGGGAGGCATCTAGGGGCCATCCTGATCAGGTCCCTGTACCACCTCAATGGAATCTAATCGATTCAGAGAAGCAGTGGCTCTATTTTGAACTCCCCTGGATGACGGATCTCTTTACTTTATCTCTAATGGTATGTCCACAACAAATTTTGGGCAAAGTGCATTCTCATTTGTTTCTTGACAATTTGCCTCTCTCTCACAAACAATTTGCACAGACGACATGGTAGAATTTTGCATAGCTCGCTTCAGCTAATCATCAAATAGGAGGACCTTCTTTCCTCCTGCCGGATCTTCTTGTCTGTTCAACTCAACATTTCAAAACGTGATTACCTCACCAAGTCACTGTGTTGTACTTAAGTTGAAAAGCTGAATAAAATTGGAGCTGCATGGCTTCCCAGGGTCCACCAGATTCTCCAAAGATGCTCGCAGTTTGGGGAGTAGCACTATCTGCTCCAGGAGCAGGTGGATGATGGCATGGGTGCAGATGGTACCCCACTGGCCGTACATGGCAGGAACTAGAAATTTCCAGTTCAAATTCTTCATTAGAAGTTGGCTTGATTAGTTAAAGCTGTACCCTTGCAGTACTGCCACCTGTAGGTGACATTAAGTGTAACCATTCCTGGGTAAAAACTGAAAAGACACGTATCCCTGCTTCTCTCTGTATCTCTGCTTCTGTCTTCTTGAACCCCAGTCATCCTCGGCAGATGGCTGCTCACACTGAGCCTAGTTCTGCTGGAGGTTTCTTCCTGTTAAAAAACAGTTTTCCTCTGCACTGTCGCTACAAGCATGCTTGGTGTGAGGGTTTGCTTTCGAGTCAATGGATTGATGCAATCAGATGGTTTTCTTTGGATAGAAAACCAATATGACTATGATTGAATTGTAAAGTGCCTTGAGATGACGTGTTGTGAATTGGCACTGTATAAATGTAAGAGTGGCTCTTCATGCTACTCTTAAATGGCCCATCCCAACCCAAGCGGGCCCCTAAATACCAACCCTAAGCGCTCCTTTGCACATTCCTGTGGAAGGTCTGGGGCATTAAGGGCTTTCCCAAACCATGTAGTGTGTAGGGTGAGTAGACCATCCAGCCCTTACATACTGAGTGTGCATCAGTCCAGCCTGGCTAGAATTTAGCAGCAGGTGTAACAGCGACCTACTATTGCTGGAAACACTGGGACATAATTGAGTCGTATTCTCTACTGTAACATGCCAATATTGGTTTATTTATCCATTTCTTTATTCATTACTGTTATTTGATATTTGAGCTTCATATTTTTATATATTATCTGTTCTTTTCATTTTTATTGTTTTTACTTTACTTTTTTCCTGTGTTATTGTCATTTTATTATTTATGTTGGGACCGTTGTTAGGCATGCTAGCTCCAGGAAAAGATTGCTATTTCAAAAAGTATAAGAAAGTAAATATAAAAAAATAGATTAGATTAACTATTATAAGCATTGGAAGTCATGGAAATAATTAGAAAAAACAAAAATATTCTGTTAGTTTTTTTATATATATATTATACATACTGTATATACCGTATACTGTATATAGAAGATGATCTTTTGATTTGAACAGAGCATATTTAAGTTTGTCTCTTTCATGTTTAATAAATAGCTGCAGTAACAATTTGCACACTTAGGATGTGTATATCCTGCATCATGTGTTATATTTGTTGGAAGGTACTTGTTTAATTATATTCAGGTGCAACATAATGATAAAATAATACTCCAGGAAGAGAATGGCACTTTTGGACCTCAACGCTGTAATTAAACAAATGTTTGTTTTCATTAACCATCAGTCCCATTCTCTTTTACTGTTTGCTATTTAAGTAAAGTAAGATTTTGGCATATTGACAGTTCATGTTTATTCCTGCAGAACACACAACTCCTCGGTGGATATTTTTTTATGCTTTTGCCGCAACAGCTTCAGCAATGACTCACTTTGCTGCTATATGTTGTTGTTTTATTTTATCCTACAGTGGGTTTATCAAAACTTTCCCAGTACAAAAAAAAAATAATAATCTACCTGCTGAGCTGTAGGCAGCACGTTAGTTATGTATTAGGGCTAAACTGGTGGGGGGGCCAGTGTTTAAATCAGAACAAGCTTTTTATTTACAGCCAAACACTGGGGTTCCTTAGGTCTGAACAGTTGTTACAGAAAATCACCAGCTGTCATTCACTACACGCTGAGAAGAGACCAGAAAAGGACACACAAAGGAACATGTATTAAAGGCAGCATGAAAGCGCACAAAATGCATTATTTGTCGCACACACAAGGACACATCACGCTGTGCAGAAGGTGTTCAGTGTAAGTAACCTTCTCTTAACTCAGCAGGAAATGAAGGAACCTTGCCAACTCTTGCTGACTCTATTCACTTTAGCAGGTTGATGGATGATTCAAGCAGTGTATCAGTCACCTAAAACCATAAATAGATGTAGATTTTTTTATGAATACCTCTTGCTGTTTGCATGTTGGTGTGCATGACTTCCTTTGACCTCTACAATTTATTAATCTTTATTCTATTATGTATTCTATGTATGTATTCTTAATGATCTGGTGAACTGTAAAGTGCCTCGAGATGACATGTGTTGTGAATAAAAAAACTGAACTGAATTGAAATTGAATATTATTGTGTACTTGAAAATTAAACATATTATTTAAGATAAAAAAAAGACATTAAATCTTGTTTTGAACTAAAGAGACATAGTTTTAGATGTAAATGGTCATAACTTAGCGCAGACGAATAACAAAAAATTTTTCTTAGATTGTTTTTTTTTTTGTGTTGCTGTATTCATTAGTTCTTGGATTATTTCTGGAATTTGTTTATCAGTAATAAAGCAACACTTTAGTTTGCTTTAATACTTTTCAGCTTGAATAATTTTTCAGTAGCACTCGCCAGACAGGACCTTTTGAAAATAACATTATAAGATAAACACCAACTACCGTGTGCCTGTACCCAAAGCTACAGCGCACTGTTTTCTCATAGCAGCTGGAAGACGTGTATTACGGTGAAAGGTCTGTATAGGTGGGTAGTGTTGTACATATTTTTAGTGAGAATGAGAACAGAGCTGTGAGACTGCCACTGGGTCGTGACAGAAAGTTGCACAAAGTGTGATTTTTCAAGCGGACAGTAGGGAGAGATAACAGACCTCTCAATCACAGGGAGCTATACAAGGATGTATTAAGCTAGAAGTTTCACTTAATGCTGCTTTAAATATTACAAAAATGCCTCCCCTGCTGATAAGAAAACTATTTTAATTTTGTTAATGTAAGATGTTCAGCTAAATCAACCTTTCCCACAACACTGCAAAAAATGGAAATCTAAAGAAGGCATTTTTTCTTAAAATAAATGCATCTTTTCTTGGATTAAAGAGGTAAGTGAGACACTTTGCCAATGAAACAAGACAGTTTAGATTTAGAATAACAAAAACAAAACAAAGGCATTGTCTTAATTCAAGTGCATATTATCTAATTATCTTATTTTAAGAGTTAAATACTCATCCCATTGGCAAATCATCTTATTTATCTACAATTTTACTTATTTCTAGATAGTTTTTGCAGTGGAGAAATTGTGAGTTGGCTAACTATTATAAAGTTAACTATTCGGTTCTGATATAATTTGTAAAAATTGCAAGTGAGAAAGTGAGAAGTGAGAAACAAATCTTCAAAGACTTTCTACTTTCAATGTGTTTTTTATTTTTTCCATTTAAAGCAGCCAATCAAATTTTACTAATGAAATAATAATGATTTAATTATGATGTTCAGTCAACAGAAAACCCACCGTTGGTTTGAATTAAATTTCAGAGATTCCTTTGGGTACCCTAGTTTTTTTTATGGAATACCAAAGGGATTTATTTTTTAAAAACAACAACAAACCAAACAAAAAGCACTGTTATATTTACCCATAAAACCTAATATATCCAATAAGTCAATCCAATTTAAAACATGCTTTGAAGACATTGTTGTAATGTTAAGTAATCAAGCTATTCAGGTCTCTCTTTATTACATCAAGTGTGGATGATTTTTAAAATCTTAATACATCTTGGTGTTATTTTTTTTTTCATCAGGATGATCTTTGCTGCAAAAGTGTTTGAATGTGGCTACTACAGTTGAATTTTTTTATTGGTTCAAACGGTTCTAAGTGGTAGACGTGTAAGTCACAAGAACAGGCATTCGTCACCAGAAGCTCCTGTTTAGGTATAAACCACCTCACTCAGACAAGCACCTCCAAAGTGAATCAGTTTTTTTCTCCACTGTCTCTGAAGCACTGCCTGCACCGACTTCTGGCACTGCCACCTTTCCCTTTTTGCACTACCAAATGTTTGATAAAGCTATTACATTATTAACTTTATTAACATAGCTGTCTTTTTTCCTTAAAATTGTCTTAGATGGCTTTTAACTGACAATGAACGTTTTTTCAAGCTAGTCCATCTTTATATATCTGTGTTTATTTTCTGGGTAGTCTCCTCCACAAGGTACTTGGTGATTTTGTGACTCAGTCTTTTTGTCGTTTTCTTTCTTTAATAGATCCTATAGATTTGGCCATTGATGACCGTTGATTTTGTCATTTTTTTCCCAGTTATTAGGAAATAGACATGACCAAGGGCTCATAATCAATTAGCTGGTTCTGTGTTTTTTTAAATGAAGTTGCTTTATTTTCTTTCTTTAAAAGTTTGGGATAAACCATTATGCGTAAGATAGTTATGATCAATCGGGGTACTATTAGAATCTGACGGCAAATCCCTCAGCTCAAATAATTTGGAGCTTTTTAAGAGAAAACTTTGTTACACAATGTGCTTTACATACTTTAAAAGCTGAAATACATTTAAAAATGTATAATATGACAATATCAATACATTAAAAGTGAAATAACCGTCAGGATCCTGCCATTTGTAGACTTTTGTTTTGTGTTTAAGTTTAATTTTGAATTTTCATTAAAAATTTTATTTGTCATTTTCTTATTGGTCATTGGTTTCTTTTCCATTTTGTGTTATATTTAACCAGTGTTGCATTTTTTGAGTTACTTTCTGTCTCCCTCTTCTGCCAGTCTCCTTTCCCGTCGCTCGCTTCTAGTTACTTCTATCCACACCTGCTCCCAATCAGCTAATTAGCACATTCTTTGTTCTGTCTCCCATATATACTCCTCCAGTGCAGTTCCTCATAGCTGGTTTCTCTTCATTGCATTGATCCTCATGTGTTTTCTCCCTGGTGTCTCACAAAAGTCAACATCTGAACCTGGGTTAAAAGGCAGAGAGAAAAATATCTATTTCAGAGATATTGACCGCCTGTCTTCATACGTGAACGTATGTCTAATACAATTGTCATTAAATTGTAATACATGTATTTAGACTCCACTCTGAATCAGATGGTACTATATCCATTGTGTTAAGAAGAATTTTACTCTGTACACTGTATGTAATGAAACTCAAATGAAATATGAGTATAATATATAACTTGACTGAGAGAAGCTACACTTTTAAAACTGTACTTGGTGATAAACACGTGCTTAAATCAATTCAAATTCAGCTGTTTTTTTTTTTAAACATTATCAATTATGAAAAAAGAGATCAGTGCTAAATTTATAGTAACACCCCTACTGTAAATAGAAAAAAAAAAAAAAGCAGAATAATAGATTGTTAATTTTCATTACTTTTTATTTGGATACTGTTAGCAAAATATATTTTTACGAAAATTATGCAGTCTAAAGGCCATTATGCATTTTGTTTGAATAGTTTTGGTCTTTTCTCACTTTTATATTAATCATTGTATTCATATACCGGTAGTTGACTAAGAGAAAATGTTTACACACATATTTGATGTCCAAATTACTTGTAAATACAGCTGGTACATTTCCACCTTTCCATTATGTATTTCTTTAAATGAACGCGTCCAAACACACATGCACTATTAAAGAAAGTCATCTGTCACTCTCCATCAGGTGATGAATAATGCATCAATCTGTCACCGATCCAATAAGCACACCGCCCTGAGCTGCTTGTACTGTAAATGCACAGCATGCGGAGAACCCAAAAACACACCCAGAGATACACAAAGAAAACCAAACAAGTAACTGCAAACAACCTCCCTACAAGCAGAGACAAAACACTACTAACAGTACAGCCAGGCACGCTCTGCACAGTGATTGATGCTACTGAGCTTTGTTCACATTTTTAACCAAGAGGGCATTATAAGAAAATAATTTATAGTGGACTCACATCCCTTGCAGGTGTAGAAAACACCCAGATGCAGAGGAAAACAGCTGTATTATTCTAACCCTTATACATGATGGCAGATCCACTCTCATACATCATTGCTTATTTTTTCTTTGGTTTGGATAAGTGTCATTTTTTCATTAAAAAAACTTCACAGAACACCACAAGCCTGTTTTTCATTTAAAAGAATGGAGTAAAATGAAACAAGGGGAACAAAGGCAGATATTACAGCAAATTCCTGCTGTCAGGTAGGAATAGTAATTTCGTGGCTTGTATGCAAATTGTCTAAAATACCTTTAGGAGTTCATTAGGAACACATTTTTAAGTAATTACCATTACTTAATGACACAAAGTGAGGAAAAAAATCTGTCTATTTGGAAGAATGAGGACAGTTTTAAATCCTTTCATTACCTGCCGGCAGCTTTTTAGCTCAGCAATGGAAGGGTTTTTGGGTTACAATGGTTCTGTAATCTGTCTTTGATGCTATCTCTGAAAGTAATGAGAATGTCTGTTTTTTTTTTTGTCTGTTCAGGGCAATGCATAGGATTTTTAAAAGGTCATTCTTCTATTTTTTATAGCCTCTGGTCTTCAAACCAACAAGAAATAACTTCACCTGATATAATGGAACATTCAATACCTATGGTTAAACAGAAGAAATGCTATTGAAGAAATCCAAAACAAATTTTAGATTGGGTAATTTATGTGACTAAGCTGCAGTCATTATTTTCTTCACTTGTCTAAGGTAAGGTCCCAAACTTAACAGGCTTAGAATGAAAGGAGTCCTGGATATTCTCTTGCCCAAGGGATGCTCTTCGATCATAATCCGCAGGCAAACCAAAGCCTGACGTCCGAAAAAATTTGATGAGTAGCTAACCAATGACTGTTTGCTTTATATGACTCATCCATTTACATCCAATGATCTGCATTGGATGGCGCACATGACGTGAAATAAATATTTATAAGCATAAAACCGAAGCCAAGAGTAACAGGTATTGTTTTTTTTTTAAATGTAAGGAACAGAAAGTAAAGATATTTGTGTGAAAATGTAATGAGTAGAAGTCAGAAGTAGGAAGAAAAATAAGTAATGGAGTAAAGTATAGATACCTAAAAAGTGTACTTAAGTACAGTAATGAAGTATTTGTGCTTTGTTACTTGACACCTCTGATTAGTAAAATGTTAAAGACAGAATGATAAAGACAGAAAAATATCTTTAAATTTTAAATTTGCCATTACTTTTGATACAGTCACTTCTTTGAAATATCAGGTTTTTTTTTTATCAATGTTCTAATTTACCCAAAGCATCACAGAGTTTTATGTAAGTGTATTTTTTCTTGTTGAGAAAGACTAATACAAACACCAAATGCACTGTAAAGTAACACAAAGCATTTTGGGCTAGACAGTGTAAGGGTTTTCTAAAAAGAGAGAAATACTTCATTTTGTGACTTAATATGCAAGCAGAGGTTATGATTTCCTTTAAAAAGTCTTAATTTGTAGGCCCAAACAAGTGTTAGCTCATATCCAAATATCACAGAAAGAATGATGAAAGGGTGACACATGCGTTCTGACCAGACATGTTTGAACACAATTTTTCTATAATCCAACTTAGCCATTATTTGTCCAAGGGGCCAAATTCAGGTCAAATTTATAATTTTATCCCAAATCAAATAGCTAACTATAGGAGAATAATACATTTTTCCTCCCATTCTAATCTACCTTTAACATTACATTACTGTGGATTTGTGCTCAGGCATAACTTAAAGCGTAACTTGGAGGTGTCACGGTTGGGTTGAGGCTTTTTAGGACCCAAATGCAGAGGTGAGGAGGCAGAGGTGAGTTTTGTAGATTTAATGAAGCAACTGAGGCAGAAATCCAAAAATCCACAATCCACAATAACAAATACAGAAAAAAAAAATGAAACTAGGAGACATCAGGGAAAACAAACATGAGGAGCCAGGAAAAGACGAGGAACCAGCACTGAGGAACTGCACGGGGAGAGTATATATAGGAGACAGAACAAAGATAGGGCTAAAGAGCTGACAAGGAACAGGTGTGGATGGAAGCATCTAGAAGGAAGCCAGGGGGGAAGGAAAAAAAACACAAGGGGGCCAACTCAGGCAGTTATTCAAAAACAAAACACTGCTAGAAAAAAAAAAAACAAAAAAATACAAAGAAACTAAAAATAAACTTTAACAGAGGGCAAAACGCTGACAGAGAGCAACTTAAGTCAAATTCTGAAACTCTTGTCACCACCTCTGGTTTAAGGTTGGGGTAAATGGTAAGAACAAAACATAAACTCAAATTTAACCATAGCTTCATTTTAGTCTCACAATAATGCCTGAGTTTTTTAAATTGCTGCTCTGACCTTTGACCTTTTTTAATGCTCTTTACTGCATGTAGAAATCCGGCATTGTTTCCTGTCTGCATTTGTCCCTTGGCAGAAGTTTGTGTGCTTACTGAGATTTACTTTAAAGTCTTCTGTAGGTTTGTCCTCTGAAATGCACCTACTGTAAATAGACCAATGAGCATTTATTTATTTAAGGATCCCCATCAGTCTCTACTACAGTAGAGACTACTTTTCCTGGGGTCCATATTAATGAGAGTAACCAAGATGTTTAACCACCTCAAGAATCATTGAAAGTAGGAAGATTGGTAATTTTTCATCTGTTGGATGTACCAAAGGAGAGAATGTTTTGGCCATTCATTCTTCAACTGTACAAAAATATACAGTAAGGGCTGCAAGTAACTATTATTTTGCTAATTAATGAATCTATCATTATTTATTTATTTTTTTATTAATCGATACATAATCTAATAGCAAAGAGTATCTTGGAGAATAATTTTTTTACAGAATTAAACCAGGTGAAACTAAAACTTTTCCACTTGTGATTTCTGCATAGAGCATGTGGACAGAGAAAAAAAAAAAAATCTTAAATACAAAATGCTGATTTTCTTTTTGGTTTTGGTATAATTACTGCTCTACGTGGGTCACTCTTCCAAGTAAATTCATGTCTTACATTCTCTATGGTCCAGTTAATGATTAATCAATTACTAAATTAGTTGACGATTATTTCAATAATCGATTAATCACGATTAAATCAATAAATGTTTTCGGCTTTAAAAAAATACTCTAATTGCCTTTTTATTCCTTAATCTTACATAGATTTTTTTCTATTTTCAAATAATAAGAATTGTGAATAAATTGGTAATGGTGAACTCATTGGTTCTTAAAGAGAAGACACGATGGCAAAACAAATAAATTAATATATTAACTACTAAATGTGATGCACAATTAGCTTCTGGTGTCTGCACTGTCCATGATTTTCTGTTCTCCTTTGGGGTTTCTCTGTAATTTACTTGTGGATGTCTACTGCTGCTATCCTTATAATACTGGTAAGGATCCATGTAATCAAATGATCCCTTTGGTACAAACAATGTGAGCGTTTACAGGCAACAGCATTAAGAAAGAGGTAATACTGTGACAATGAAAATAACAATAATAACAGTTTGCTAGGTTGTCTTGAAATGCCTCAGCTTAAGGGCAATAGTTACAAATGTTTTTAACCAATTCTGAAGATAAAAAGAACAGAATAATCCCATTTAAGCAAGACTACCCAATAATTAGTTTAATTTGAGATATATATAATATGCATTGCTTTACCCATATTGATGCTCATTATGGGCTCTCAAAAACTCCTCTATGTAACTTGATATGGTCGGATCTGTTGCTCGATGGCTCATATGACCCAAAGCACCACGTTATTGAACAGGGATACACATTAGTAACCGACATAGGTCACTATTCTGCTTCTTGCTACACAGAAGCGGCAAGAAAAAAAAAACACCATGGCGGACGATGATAAAGAGAGCAGCATTTTTTTTAACCATCTTAAAAAGATTGAGGGTTTAAGGTTGGGAAAGATCACTAGATGCGCTCCAGCACAACATCCATGTAAACACGAAGCACACAGGTTGGTAGCGTCATTGCATGCGGGACACTTAAGCTGTATGAATGCAGTTCACACAGGAGTTAATAGAAGTCGCATATATTTAAAAATGTGAACGGCAACGCAAAAAAATCGTATTACACAAAAAAAAAAATCGGAATTGAGCATCAAGGCCTGCAGTGTGAACGTAACCTTTGCTTCCATTTCAAACATGGGAACAAACTAAGCAGAGAGTTCTTGTTAACCAACAAAATGTATAACACATATCTGATCAAACATATATTTGGTTCTCTGATGTAATATATAATCTAGAGGGATGAAAGGGGCCTTGTCTTTCCAAGTAACTACATGACTTATTGTCAGTCCTAAGTGGTCAGATTCCAAAACAGGAAGGGACATTTGTAAAAGTTACATGACTTGCTCCATATTGATTGATTTATTGATCAACTTATTAATTTAAACTTTATTAATCCTTAAAGGTAGGGAAATTATTTTGTCCCAGTATAACACACAATGATAAAAAAGGGTAAACCAAATAAAGTCCTAACGTCCCACACTCTGAATAAATCAAATGATGGTTATCTAAGACTTTCCTGGCCATCATACCAGATGGGAATTATGTCTCCACTTGTATGTTTGCTGTTTGTTTGTATAAAAAATTGCCATGTTTGCTCGTATAAACAGTCCTATAAAGTGACTTTGAAGTTTTGTTTGCTGTGCATGTTTAAAGGTTCTGTATCATGCTCCTTTTAAGCTCTCTAAGTCAACTTATGGCATAAATATGATAAAGCATTAAGTATGGCACTATGGAGTGAATGTTTATCATTACAATTTTTTTTTTCTTCCATCTTTGGAGAAAGACACTTGCCTTCACTGTAACATCATCTTCTCTCATGTTTGTGTTGCCCATTTTATAACATCGGGCTAGATTGCACCACTCCTGGGGTTTAGAGTCGTCTTTGGGAAAACTGAACAAAGTCCTCCCAGTGGAAGAACACATTTTGAAGACTAAGACATTAGCTCAGCTTTGAGCAGAAATAACATTTGTTCTCACATCACAGCTCACTTACTAGAGAAAGTGGCCACACTTTTTACAGTACTAGACAGGTGCCAAATTCAAGGAAGGTGCCTCCTGGAAGCAGCAAGTATTGTGATGAAAGCTGTACTTAGACATGTCTTGGCCACTCATTTTACCAGGACAAGTTCGGGCTGCATGCCATGCATGCGTGAATCAAGAAGTTTAGTTAGCATGATGTAGTCCCTTCAATATTCCACAACACAGTTCCTTTTTTTGAGTATATCAAAGTTTACTGGTATTTGTGTGCATATTTGTTGTAAACTTTACCTTCAAGAAAGGCTGATTGAATTCAGTCTTTGACTTGCAGCGATCCATAATACCAGACGTACATATAACTCCAGTGGGGACGAGAACTCCGCTTTATCAGGAAGGTAGAACTGGACTTAGTATGAATGGTTGTCTGCCTCAACTGACAGGGGGTTTGAGGAGATAGAACATAGACACAATAGGAAAACAGAGACACTGATCAGAAATACTTTCTATGTTAGATAGGTTAATGGTAGACAAGCTACACAGGTGGCTTTTTTTGGAAAAAGAAACCGTAAATCATATAAACTCTGACACAGTTTGTCATTATTCAATAAATTTAATCAATAAACAGCAGTAAAGTAGCTTTCAATTTTTTGAAAGATTTTGGAAGACTGTCAGTAAATCACAGCTAATGTAATGTTGAGCTGGAGTACCTACTTTAACGTTCTAGTATTATTTCAAAAACAGTATAAATATATAATTGATCCACTTAAAAAAATACAAATACAAAACTTGAATTGACACCTGAAGTCCCATAAAAAGCGTACACCCAGTTTGAAACGATGGAATGATTTCAGTGTGAAGTTCTTACAGAGTGAGATGAGGCTCTGTAGGCAGGCTGTGTTTGATCCAACACATATTGACAGGTGTGTGTGGGTACAGTTGCAGTTAAGTGAAGTTAGCTGGCTGTGTGTGGTAGAACAGGGAGTGCTAAACAGGCATTTTGCTTCTGGTGCCAGCAACACCCCTTTAAACACACACATGCTCTTGTGCCACCTACCCAGATGAAAGACTTGGCTCCATGGCAGACCACTCTGTAGCTCCTTAAGAGGGCCTGTTGAAGACTATTGTTACTATTTATGGGGTACAAAGTCAGCAGTCATACTAGACTGTGTTGCTTTATGTGGCGTGTATGTTAGCTTATTTTAAAATATGATCAGTTTTATTCATTTTTTTATTTGTGATGCTGATTTTGTTCCTTGTAATTGTCATTAACCACCAATCAAGTAGAGTAACTCTGCTAGCTTGACTCTGATATTGTTTTTTTACTAAAAGTTTAGTTTCTCTGTTTGTGGATCAGATGTTCTTTTCTTCTGCTTTTGATTCTGGTGTTGAATGCTGTGAAACCACAAGGATTTGTACTGATTTTTTTTCCTTTGTGGATACTTGTTGTGGTACATAACCACAGCAACCATAGCAAGTTGATTTGTTACCCCTAGGAAGAGGTAATTGACATTTCTTAAGCTGAAATATTATCATCATCTACTTCCGCAAGTACCAGCTGAGTTGAAAAGGCAGTGCCGGGGATGCAGAGCAGGAGTAATGAGACAAGAAAGGAACAAGAAATGTAAACCATCTATTTCATCCATCTTCATGGGCAATGCAAGATCTTTATCTAACAAGTTAGAAGAACTCCAAGCCCTAGCAAGAACCCAGGCACAAAATTGGCAATGAAGTATTATGTGTTTCACTGAAATCTGGCTGCAGCATCATATATCGGACTCCAATCTCTTTGCTAGGCTTTCTGACTATATGAGCAGACAGAGATTTAAAGACGACTGGAAAATTTGGTGGGTTGGGAGTGCTTGTGAACAATAGATAGTGTCTTCCATGACATTTTAATGTGAAAATTGATTTTGCAACCAAGATATTGAACTTTTGGCAGTTGGTTTCCAACCATATTACAGTACAGTATTTGCCCAGAGAGTTTACTAGTGTTCGGTTAGTAACCGTTTACATTCCACGTTCTATCATTGCCTACACTTGATGCAAGCTAGTCAGTTCCTGTATCGCTAAGCTACAGAGACAACAGCCAAATACATTTCCGGCAATAAGTGGAGATTTTAATCACACTTCACTCTCTGCTAGACTGCCAATGCTCCAACAGTTTGTCAGCTGGTCTACCAGAGAAAACAAAACTTTGGACTTGTTTTATGCAAATGTCAAGGAGTCCTACATCTCTGAAATAAGACCTCCTCTTAGGAAATCAGATCACAATCTTGTTTTTCTCTGGTCATAGTATAAACCCGTTTATAAGAGACAATATTAATTAAAAATAATTTTAAAGAGATTGTCACAGGAAGCTGAGGAAGCCCTGCAGGGTTGTTTTGAGACAACAGACTGGGATGCAATGTGTCAGCCACATGGAGAGGACATCAATACAATGAATATGTGACTGACTACATAAACTCCTGCATAGATAAAACCATACCTAGCAGAACAGTTTAATGCTTACCAAATAATAAACCTTTTGTCAGCCAAATCAGAAGATGGTTCTTTTTCCTCCCCCTTTTGCATGTCTGGCAATTGGAGAGACTGAATCATAATAAGTCACCATGTTCTGATGGCCTGAAGGCCTGTGCAGAGCAGCTCTTTGGGATTCTACAACACTTCTTCATCCTTTCCCTGACCCAGGACACAGTTCAATTGATGTGTAAGACCTCCTGCCTTGCCCAGTGCCAAACAAGACTCAGCCAACAATCCTCAGTGACTGAAAACCTGGTGCCTATACATCCCAGATCATGAAGGTCCTAGAGCAGGCATGCGCAAAGTTGGTTCTCAAGGGCCACTGTCCTGCAGCCTTTAGAGGTTTCTTTGCCTTTGCACAGCTGACTCTGATGATTGCAGTTCAGCAAAAGCCTGTTAATCAGCTATCAATGAAAATCAGCTGCCCTGGAGCAGGGAAACCTATAAAACAAACAGCATGACGGCCCTTAAGGACCGACTTTTAGGCATGCCTGTCCTAGAGAGACTTCTGTTGGTTCACCTCAGGAAACAAACAAGCAGCTATCAGGACCCTTTTGCAGTTTATTTATTGCCATGGAGTTGGAGTTGAGGATGCCATAATATACATTCTTCAATAAATCCACAGTCATTTAGACAAGGCAGACAGCATTAAGAGGATAATCCTGTTTGAGTTCTCCAGTGCATTTAACACAATTCAGCCTGACTTACTTTGTGAGGGGCTTCAGAAGACTCAGGTAGAGGCATCAACAAATGCCTGGATCAAAGACTAAATTATTGATAAAACTTAAATAGTTATATGAATAAATCCATGTGTTCAAGGTCCTAAAGTTGCAAAGGAGTTCCAGAATACCACACCACCACCATGCTATACTGTGTATTTGAGTGTTCTTTTCCAAAAAGAGCTTTTAAATATTTAGCATAGATGCTTACCTGTGGTTAGCATTAAGACACTTTTCATGTACCTGTTCAGAAGAAAAGGCTGTGGCATCTGTGAGGCTTTTGAACCTCGTTGTTTCCTTAAGTCTACACAAATGCTCAATAGTAATCATAAAGTAATTTAGTTTTTTCTTATAAATTGCAATTTTTATTTGGCACCACTCTAGATGTTCTATTGATCTATTTTTATTGGCAAAAATAATAGCTTTAATGAAAAATTGATACGACCTTTAACAAGGGAGTATTTTGCCTCACAGCTATAACAAATAGGATGCAATATGAATTATGGGTGGCGCTGTGAGTAGGAAAGAGATGATAAAGACACAGAAGAATGAGAAGTTTAAGATATAAAAAGGAACACTGGTTGGTGTAAAATAAAGATAGAAAACCAAATCCTTAATGTTAGGAAGCGAGTGACTATTTTTTTTCTCTTTTGTTATAGGCCCATTCATACTTACATGGGTCAAACCTTAGAGTTCATTTTTGAGATATGCCCATATTTTGCAATGCACCGTATGCTGCAATAAGGTGTACAGCAAACCAACTTTAACCATTATGGAGAAATACAAAGCTTTTGTCTGATGAAATGGAATTTGATTTTGCAGCATGAGCTTGGGACTTTTACAGCGCAGGCTGCTAGAAGCCGCCAAGACCGTGAACTTTCTCTCACCTCTCAGAAACCTTCCCAGGTGGGAAAGGCACAATGAATATTATAATTATAAACACTGGAATAGACACATGGATTTACTCTCCGTTTGGTTTCCAAATAAAAGATTCAAGAGCTTATAAAGTAGATTGGAAATGTAATATTTTGAAGCAGTTTCCTGCCTTCTTCAATCCATTATCAGTGCTATCGGTGTTTTTTTAGTGTCATTCATTTTCCCCTTATTTATTTGTTTTATGTCATCTTAGCAGTTGTTTGGTGATGTGCTTAAAGTTGGTTCCTTTTCATTCTGAGATGTTTTTTGTTGCCGTTTTCCTCTTTATTTGCCCCTGCTGGTTATTCTCTTTCTCTCTCTCTCTCTCTATTGGCTCCCTGCCTTACTTCTTGTCTGTTGTTGCTTATTTTATCCTGATTTCTTTAACCCTACCTTTCCTTTTTCTGAATTGGTTTTTCATTGCTGAAATCTCCCTTAACTCTGTTCCATGCCCAAGGCCAGCTTCACAGTGTTTACCTCGTGTGTCCACTTTATCATTCCTTTCTAAACGTGCCATTTTTTGGCCTATTTTATTTTATTTTAATTTAATGGATATGTTCTACTTTTCTGACTTCTTATCTGGCTCATGGGGTAAATAGAAATTGATGGGTTTTGCTCTCTCATCCTATAAAATTAAACTCAGTACATACTTCTGTGTGGGGAAGTGTTGGCCTACCCCCACACCATCACACCTCCTCCTCCATGCTTCACAGTGGGAATCAGGCATGTAGGGTTCATCCTTTCACCTTTTCTGCATCGCACAAAGACACAATGGTTTGAACCAAAGATCTCATATTTGGACTCAT
>NW_015151394.1:34919-55296 GCF_000732505.1 Cyprinodon variegatus | reverse complement strand
GAGAAAGTGTTTCTCAACATGCTAACTCTGGCCTCAGTGAAGCAGAAATATTGATCTACATGATGTAAATGGTGAGTTTTTACTCAATAAATTTTGTTTATTGGGGTTGTTGGTAGTGCACTGATGCTTATTATGCAAATGTAATATTTGCAGAGGATATCACGTTAAGAAAAATGATTCTCTAAAGGATAACTCAGTGGTTAATGTGGCATAATTCTGTGGGTTTCTTTGCCTTTTGAATTAATTTTCAGATATATGAGAAGCTCATGGGTAGAATACAGATAAGCAGGATCGTAGCTGACACATTTTATTGCTGCGCAAAATTTGCCATCAACCAGCTGTCTATGCTGCTCAGTATTACTGCCACTCGCAAAAAAGTATGTTTTTTACAGCGAGAAGATCAGTTTATGTTGGAGCTTCATCTATCTGTCTGTCTGTCTGTCTGTCTGTCTGTCTGTCTGTCTGTCTGTCTATCTATCTATCTATCTATCTATCTATGCAAGGGAAATGAAGTATAAAACATATATTATTATTCATTGTATATAGTACACTCAGCATGCACATGGAGCTGTAAATAATCCCTTGCTAAGGACTCCTCTGCCCGGCTTCTAAATGATATCCTCACACGGCACATTCCAAGCATCCATAAATAGTCAGCTGGCTGCTTCTTTTTACAGTTTGCCAAACAGCTTACCCTTTAGAACAATTTCTGCATTATGTTTCATACATCATCCAGGGTAATCCTTATCACCAAAGTGAGAGCATCAATCTTCATCTCGAAAATTTGTTTAGAGTAAGATATAATTCCCATTAATTCTATTATTTTTAATAGTGGATTACTGACTTCTTTCATTGTCTCAAGCAGTGAGTAGAGAATAAAATATTTTAGTAGTACTACTAATGTGTTGTTACTGTGCTATATCTTTATCATTCTTATAGAGGTGCTTTGGCTGCTTCCTGCCATAAGGACACTCTTGAGAAATCATGTCCTTTGGTTGGTATAGAAACACTTTAGTTTCCCTGCAGACAAGCTTGAAGGGTTGATGATGAAGATGATGATTCCTGACCATCTGCTTAGACGCCCCCAAAAGCTTGAACCCTAATAGATTTAGATTCAATTAGCCTGGAGTTATTCACAGAAATGGGCTAAAATACTTTGTTTTTTAAACTTTAATGTTTTTTCTTTTTTTGTTTATCTCTCTTAAAGCGCACTTGTTTAAATCTAAAAGTTGATTTTAATCTAATGTGCAGCAGTAATTCCACTGATCAGATATTATTTCCTATCAAATCCAGAACCCGCTGAAGAAGCTGAAATTTGTTATGTACGGGTGTGTGTTTGATCAATGATTTGTTCTGCTAAGGAGAGAGAAGAAAATCTGTGTTAGTAGGTTACACTCTCAGCAAATGCCAACCACAAGAGACCTGTCTGAAGTGCTCGTGTGCATCCGAGGGCTTTATGCTCCAGTTTGTTGTGGATGCCTCTGTTCAACTCAGTGTGTAGAAATGTTTGACATTTGTGCTAGGCATGCACATCTTCTGCCTGAAATTGGCCGGTTTATGTCAAAGGAAGCATGAGAACCAGGTCAGTCTCCTGGGAAGAGAAGGAACATTGGGATGATGGACAGATGAATGAGAGTGAAGTAAAACAGGAGGAAGAAAATGGCGAAGAAATGCTGATTGGTCAAATGTATTGGTGCCAAAAACAATTAGAGGTCTGATTACAAACATCTGGATTTAAAATGAAAATGCAAGAAGAGCTCTCTTTAGTGCTGCCAGTAGAAAAATACACAGTTATGTTTGCAGATATAGCCCATTATGTTGACTTATAATTATAAGCTCCTTTTAGGACAGGTCAAATGAATGAGAAAAACATGTATGATTTGACTTTACAGCTAATATATCTGGGTTAATAGTGACATGCTAATGGGATAAAAGTATCTAGGAGTTTATTAAAGGGGAAAATCTTTGACTCCCTCATTAGTTGGGCTTTTGTAGAAAACTAATGTCAGAATATGCTGCAGAGACAGGGAGAAAGTGAGGGATAGAGAAGGTGAAAATTAAATAACCAGAGGTGGAAAATGATTGGCAGAGTTATTATTCTAGTCATGTTCAACCTTCGCTGTAACTAAGGGATTTCACAGTGCTCAATTAATTATTGTTAACAGATGGACACATCGTTTTCCAAGATTTTACAGGTAAAAATGGCAAAAAGCTTAATGAATAGAACCAACCTGTTTGTAACTTATTTTCACTATAAATAAATTTGTCTCATAAAGAGTTTCTTTAGAAAACAGAAAGTGGAGACCAAGGAAAAAAATACCTGACCACCCAACTAATCTGACAGGCAGGATGGAAAAGTACTGACCGGAAAAGTAGCCGATTCGTCCCCAGTCAATCTGAAGGAGTTGTATGGATCCATAGACCAGGTAGGAGAATCTATAGCCTTTATCGGAAAACAGGAGGAAGAAAGATGTGAGAAAGCTTTTGAAAGTTTTCCGGGTGCATTTATAGTAGCAGCCATTCAAGATGGCCCTTTCCTGTCAAAAACCAGCCAAATGGTAGCCGAATGGCAGTAAAATCCCCTCCAACTTCCAGCCACTGGCCTTCTAATGGGTGTGCATATTTTTTTAAATCTTCTTGGCTTCTTGGTAAATCCAGAATAGAATTTAAAATAATTTGTCCCTTAAATAAAAATTCCAAAATAGCCAAGCTCCAACTATCAGAGATCTGATTGTTCCTTATGTTCCTAACAGAGCACTTCGCTCTATATATGGAGCTTTACTAGAGGTTCCTAGAATTTCTAAAAGCAGAATGGGAGGCAGATCTTTTAGTTATCAGGTTCCTCTCCTGTGGAACCAACTACCAATTTTAGTCCGTGAGGCAGACAACCTGTCTACTTTTGAGGCTAGGCTTAAAACTTTCCTTTTTGATAAAGCTTACCCCCCTATTCCACATCCCGTTTGCTCCGCTCCACTCATAAATGCTTTCATCCACCTGATGGAGCAGCTCCGTCATGTTAATTAAGGAGAGCCGTTCCACATTCTCCACGATGACTTCGAGCATCACAGTCTACAGACCAGCTCTCTGTGCTTTACTGTCAAAATACCGAACATGCTTACTTTATGTAAACAGCTAAATACAACGTTAAAGTATGTAGCAAAATCTACAGTACTCGTTATCAAATGCACTTCTTCACAAGGTGTCTAATCAGTGTAATCTAATCACTTAATTTCTAAAACAAAAAAAAGACCCTAACATGTAAAATACATTAAATCCAGTTGGCAACAACCAGGCAAGCTCTCCCAACTTGTTTTGAAACTCACCTGATTAGAAATGTACACTGGATAGATGGCTACTTGCAGTCAGCGTCTGGTTCAGCCCTTCTGATCGCTGGTGAGTGTTGAAAAAATATTTGGTAATATAACAACTACAGGTGTTTGTTTCCAGGTACTTAGAGATTCACTTCCACACAGAAAGCCCATATTCTTATCTTCAGCTACCACAGTATACATGTCAGATTAAATAATACTACTTATTATGCAGCGATAGTATCAAGGTGTTACTTTATTGTATCTCTTATAATATATCCATTGTTTGTGCTGTTCTTTTTACATCTCTTTGCAGGAGATGAAGCAGACTCAAGATGTTTTATCGTTATCTCCCTTTTATCTCCTCTTTCTTTAATTTTTTCTCCTTTTTTCTGTTTTCCTTTCCTGTTCTACTTACCGTACATTGCAGTGTCTATATAAGCTGTATTACTCCCTGCATGATTTAAAGTAAAGCAATTTATATGCATAAATCAAGCAGAACACCATGGCGATAGCCGTACTGCTCCACTTGTGAAAGAAAAATATGTTAAGCTCATTTTGGCATTAAGACAATTATTCATATTGCCACATCGCCAGACAGGACACTGATAAAAAAAAAGAAAAAAAAAGGAAAGAAATATTAGGGTCACCTTTTTTATTGTCACACACGGCAACATATATGGAAACCATGGTGTCCATACCTACCAGGGCAGGTACTCAATATGGCCACGGCTAGATTCATATGTCTGTGATGTCAGCTGCAAGGCATCAATATCTAGAGATTCTATAGACTCTATTTTAGAGATTAAATTTATTCTCAATCCAAGCAGCTATGTTTAGGGCATTAATAACCTTCATGTTTTTGAAAAAACTAGAACAGGGAGAACGACTTGCTGTTTAATAGCCAAACGGGTCAGCAATGTCTCCACTTTCCCACTGTTATCTCTTCCAGTAGATTAATATCACTTATAGTGTGGTTTGGACCAGGCATCCATAAGCAGGCTGCAAATGGTCCAGAATGCATCGGCACATTTGCTGACCGGCACCAGACGACGGGAGCACATTACACCTATGCTTCCTGTATGCACTGGCTCCCTGTTTGCCATGGAATCCACTTCAAAAAATTTGATTATTTAGATTTTTGTCACCTCTATATCAGTCTGAGCTCCTGTCTGTCTATGCCATGAAAACCAGAGGAGACAGCTTTTGCCGCTGCTGCCCCCCCAGCTGCAGAACAATCAGCTCCTCAGCATCCGCTTTGGCCCCGACTCATAGGTGTTTTAAATCCTCCCTTAAAACGCACACGTTTGCAGAGTCTTTTTAAAAAATTTTCATTAAACCGCTTCTTATATGTATTTTCGGTTTCTTTGTTCTTGACACTACAGTTTATTATGCCTTGTTTGTATTGTATTCCTTGCTGTTATATGTTTGTTGTGAAGTACTTTTGGCAGCAGTGTTGTTGTCGTAAATATGCTATAGAAATAAAGTTGACCTTGACCTTAAATATTGTTTGATGCTGTTCACACTTCAAGGGCACCGTAGTTTCTTTTTACTTGCTTGAGATAAATGACAAGTTTGCTGATTTAATGCATGCTGCTTGGTTTCCTAAGATAAATAACTATAAGTTGGCATTAAGTGATGAACTGAGTACTGTAATGTGCTACGGCAGACATACTGGATAAGATGGGGACACATCTGAATCTATATATGATTGCACTGTAATTAGATATGAAATTGAAGTCTGACTGCCTTGGAATTATGTGTTTTGAATATAAACAGATAAGATACAGTAAAATTGATGAATACAGTAACCTTATGGTAAGTTGTTTACCAATACTTGGTTGCAAAAACATAGAATTATTAATCTACAAAGGCACACAACTTGCAGATTTCTATAGTCTGTAATGCAGTATATCTATATAATCATCATGTCAATTAATAGTAAACACACAAAATAAGGACATGCAGTCAGATTACTTGTTATTTAGCCTTTATTAAATAATAATAACATTAAAAAAAGAAACTTTTCTGTACAAAGTCTACAAAGAGTTTAGTTTCTGGCCAGTGCCGTCGGTGTGTCATAATGTACTGTGTTTGCGTCAGTCAGTTGTGCATAAATGTGTGTGCCTGTGTGTAGCCTGCAAAGAGAGAAGAGGTAAAACTATCTGGATGTTCAGAAGGAAATAAAGAACAGTCAAGCAGGAGACAGAGCAGGTTAACCTTGCTCATGTACTCACTGCTCACTCATTGATGTTTTGGTTGCATCGGGTAAAAGAGAAGAGTCAGAGTGAGACATCAGCAGGGAAAGAGAAAGAGTCAGAGATCAAAAAAGATAGAAAGCTCCAAGGCACTTGGAAAAAGGTCCAAATAAAAATAAAAATATCGATGGACTGTAAATTCTTAATCTCTTTCCCTTTTTCTTTCTCTCCCTTGTTTTTTGGCAATCATTAAACACCTTCCAAAACTATGTTTACAGTGTGCATTTCAAGGCTACCGCATGCCTATGACAGTGAGAAGACAAGAGAGGAAGTCAGAGACAAAGGAAAAATGGGCCCCAGGCAAAAATGAAATTTGTTCCGCCCCTTCCACTTGTCTGAAAGCAGTGTGACTCGCATCCTAGTGGCTCCAGAGAGCAAAGAGAGTCTCTGAAGGACTTAAAATCTGATGATGTTCTAGCAGAGTTAAACATGAGCATGAAGAGAGAGAAAAACAAGGCGAGGTCTGTGACCGGCCCTGAACATGTTCCTATTCCTCCATCACCATCATCTTATTTTTATTTGAAAAACAAACCCTGCTGTATGGTACAATGTTTTGTTTTTGTTATGCCTTCATTCCATCAACCTAATAATTTTTTTTCTTGCGCTTCATATTCTTAAATAATAAGAAATGACATATAATTTCCTTCCGGACCTTAAACACATTTATAGTTAAAATAGAGAGCATATCCCTTTGATGACTCCCTTTGTTCTGTTTGATACATATGTAGAGTTTTATGGTAGAATATTTAATTTTCAGGAATATTTTCCAATTTGCATCCATGATTTCCATGATTTGTCCTTATTTTCCTGATGGCATTGGTGTTACGAAAACCCATTTGTGAATTCCTCCAAGTCTTTTAGCTTAACTGGGAGAAAGTTAATTAACTATTCAAGCGGATTAATCACGTTTTTGTCCTTTGACATTATTAATCTCTATTAATTAGACATTTATTGACAGCAATAAATAGTATCTTAGATAACTAAGAAAAACTGTACAATATTCTGCTTTATTCTTAATTTTTATGAACTTCCTAAAACAAGAATGAAATCTTAAAAGACAAATGTGGTCAGAATTACTGTACTGTTTTATTTTGTAGATGAATTAACTGTGAAAGTGATATTTGAACATCATTAAAGGCACCTCATTTGAATTTTCTGTTACTAGCCAAACAGCACAAGAAAAAAGGCTGTAATGTGCTCTTCATGTGAATAAAACCGGATGCTAAATCAGAGAAGTTTTTCCTAGCTAATAAAATGTTGAGCAAATTTCATTTTTTCTTTCAAAGGTGAAGAATACCATAAGTCACTGTTTTTTGGTCAACTCAGTGGTTTTTTTTTTGAGCGTATATTGTCATATACCACACCTGAAATAAACTGAAAGATGCGCCAATACAAGAACCAAAAACCTTGGAAGAGGTTCAAATTATTAAGTAGTTTATGGTTTTATCTTTTGTTTCTGATGGATGCATGATTTGTGTGTTTGAAGTGGAGTTGTGTGGAGTGACGACAAGATGTGGGCGTCTTATGTGCACCAGGAAGCAATCAGAGCTGTCTCAGTTTGGAGAATCATGAGTGAATTTCTGTGGTCGAGCTAAAAAACACTACCTTCCATCCATGGACCGTAAATTATCCATAGGAAAATAATGTATGCCTAAACTTAACTAATTTATTTTCCATTCTAGTTCTGAATGCTGTGATTTAAATAATTAGCCTTTGTTGACTTTCTTGACTGAAAATTATTTAAATTGCCAGTAATAGCTCCAAAATATATCAAGCTCCTCATCTGCCACATGAATTTCTTTTGATCTGGTCTAAAACAATATCGATAAAAACAGGACATAAAAAACTGAATCTAGAAAGAGGTAAATGCTCCTTTATCTGGGAGATAAAAGGACATCATCAGATCATACCGGCAGAAGGCCTGGTTTTTAGAAGCATCTCTGTTGGGGGGAAATATTTTTAAAGTGACATAACATTTTTTTTTTTTTTTTTACAGTAGACTGTGTTGATTAGAAATATACTTTCAATTGTTGATTGTCAAAGTGGGTATGAAACTAGCCTTTGGTTGCTGGTCGAAAACACCAAACTGCATCATTTTTTACCCAATAAAGTTACTAAATTACCAGCAGTGTAAAGGTACAGTAAGTAATGGTGCTGAAATTGCACCCTCAAATACTGTGTTTGAGCTTAACAGTGTTTCTCTGTAATAGATCAAATTAGTAGTAATAGTAAATGTGTGTCGGATTCAACATCAGAAATGATTCTTTTTTTTTTACTTTTATGACAAGGAAATTGCAATTAAATATTGTTACTGTAAAAAAAAAAAGTTACATCACCCATCTTCCCTCCACTGTGAGAATTTCTATTTGATTCCCTAAAACAGAGATCACTCTGATTGCTGCCACTGCTGATAAGATGCTGGCAGCTCCTACCTACTTTGCACAGCTTCAAACAAACCAAACTCACCCCTTTAAAGTTCAGATGTGGGCCTGAGGAACACAAAGTTCTGAAAAAGAGGTACTAAGATGTGTGTCTTTGAAAATATATGTGTCTCATATGAATTATCAGTCTCTCCAGCAGCACTGGCCCTCCTTAATGGCTGTCCTCCGATACAGCGTATACTGTAATTTGCTTAAGGCTCGATTGTGTGTCTAAAGAAGTCAACAGTATGATTCCCAATCACCCCCCCCCCCCCCAAAAATCAGGCCTCTTTGGATTGAGAATGATGTTTCAACAGCAGTTCAATTCATCACTCTCAGTCCACCCAGCCTTATTTAACACTTGTTCAGACCCACCGAGCACATACACAGCTCTTTGGCAATCCATAGGTTGCAATAAAATAATTACTGACATTTTGTTTACACAGTGTCTGTCCATCATTTGGGCATCATACAGTCTGAAAATCAAAAAAATATAGAAATATAGATACCAAAAAACAAACTCTAGAATTTTGAATCTAAAGCACAACTCCATAACATCATGTTAGCTTTTTTTGTTGATAAAACTCTGATTTTCTGTCCCATGTATAACTTCTCCCCTATTCTTAGATTGATAATCTGTAATGGGAAATGTAAAATAGTTAAAAGACTAAAGCAACAGCTAAAAGTCCAACAAAACTCTAAAAGAAAGGTCTGAAAAATGTGATCATATGCTCTACAGGGCTGCTACGAACTGAAGCTTGCTTTTTCTTTATCTTTTTTTCATCCAAGTAGACACAAGTCTAAAACATAACAAAAACAGTCACCATTACTTCTCTATGCCACTGGTTTCACAAAGCGCAGACCAAAGGCGGACGAAGGAGCTAGCGGGCGCCACATGGCAGGCTTATGGACGTTTAAAACTCACAGAACTCATACCAGAAACTTCCAGAAACAAAATAAGGGTTTAAATTTCCTCCTTTCCTTTACCATAAAAAAATCTTGATTCTTTGAGATGTTATTTTTTTAAGCTATTTAGAATCATAGGCATTTAATTGATATGTGTTGATCTGAGTCAGAAGCGCCCACACTAAAACAGACAACTGGAGAAGTCTTTGCAAGAAATGTGAAGCAGAAACGTTGAGATTTTTTTTGCAACTCATTTCTTCTTGTAAGATGAGAGGAAAAAAATCTAAAGTTCTGCAAAGTACCGTTCAGAATGTCCTGACCAGGACACCCCAGACTGTGCTGCCGTTTGTTGTCTACATGTCCAGATTGTCATGGGTGCTGAAGTCTACTTCCTTTGCAGCTTTATTCCAGTGTCTGGTGGGCTGTATCTTATGGTACTTTAGTCATTTATATTCTTTATTTTCATTCCTTCATTCAATCATTCATTCACAGGCTTGTAGAAACGAGCAGGGCTTCTCCTGCAGGCAGAGGAGAAAAAGGGACTCAGTTGCTTCGGGGAAACTGCGATCAGACGTTCCTCTGGTTTAGACCTCAGAGCGAGATCAAATGTCCCCCCCCCTTTCAACACATGGAGAGTTCAGAGTTAACCCCTTTTGACATCAGAGCAAAGGAACAGCAAGATTTCAGGCAGGGATGGAAATTTCAGATAGTGCTTCTTTTTCATGTCTGTGTCGAAATAAGAAAAGAAAATCTTTAGGGGATCTCTGTCGTTCCTCATGCCTCTGAGCAGCACCTCTGCTGGTTTATCTTCACTTTGTGCTTGATCCCGTCGTATAGCTCAAAGTTGTAGTTTTCCAGCGTCGTGGAGGAGCGTGAGGAAAGTCCGCTATACGAACACGTGCAATAAAGGAGCAGGCCGGCACAGACAGCTCCGAGCAGGACGCCCAACGAGCTCATCACAATGATGGTGAGGAGGATGGGGTCCAGCGTGTACAGCCAGGCGTTGTCCTTGTCCTTCTCTGACACCAGCGTCACAGAGGAGGGGTCCATGTCAGAGGATGGGGTGGAGAAGGAGGATGGCCAACCTGAGAAGACAAAATCTGGAGACAAAAGAGGAAGTTTAGGAAAAAGAGTTTTGACACTTAAAGAAACTCAACTGAAGGCAAAGACTCCCCTTATTATATATCACTGAAATCACTTTGAAAAAAAGCATAAAAAAATAAAACCAATGTAAGTACTTTGCCTTACAAATTATTATAACTCTCAGTATTTCTATTTGTTTTTTCCATTTAAAACTCAAACTTCAAAGTACTTTATTGAGACTTAGGACCTGATTTTCAATTGCACTTTTATTTGTTTTAAGAATGTGCAATAAATGGTTGATTTACAAACTTTACTGAACAGATGTGAAGATGTGCAAACCGATTTGGTTCTGCCCATTAAAATGAGCAGACTGGTTTCCTTACTGACCATCTGAGAGTGAACCTGAAAGAGAGATGTGGTTCAACCATTGGAAACAGAGATAGAAGGAATCCTTTGATATTCTAAGTATGCCATAATATTTGTCCATTTTCGTTTTGGTTTAATTGCACAATGATTGTCCACCATCCTGCTGCATTAATTTGAGCCAGTCTGTAAATATGTTTTTCTTTATTAACAACATTTTGTTGTTAATAAATATAATTCTTCACACCCAGAATCTCTCTTCCTCCTCTGTCATTTTATTTTTGTGGTCATCGTAAATATTTTAAGCGGTCAGTTTGTAGCCGACTTTCACAAGTACTAAAAAAGATGCAAAAACTGCAGAACCAGTGGGGTTTCCAATTTGGAAAATCAATTTGCACGTGGGAAATGTTTCATTGTCATATCCATCATCCTTGAATTTGCTCAGCTTTGTCATTAGATTCTGATTTGCATAAAAAAAACAAAAAAAAACAATCAATCACTTTGCACCTTCCTTTAACGTCTACTCTGTGCACAAAAACATGTTTGCACTCGTTTTAAGACATGCATGTAGTATATTGGCTGCACAGTTACACATTACAATTTCTTTCTGACTGTAGAACCATCTTCCACAAATTAGCTCCATCCTCTATCTGGAATTAGGAAAAACTAGAAAAGGGACTACATATTTTCTTTTAAAAATCATGAATGTTTTTCTCCCCTCTCTTCAATAGTCACATTTGTGAAGGTCACGGCTAATAGTTGTCCTATGAACAGACTTTTGAGTTGTGAGTCTCTACAGCTCCTCCAGAGCTACTATGGTTTTCATGCCTGCTTCTTTGTTATTGTTGTTGTTGCTCAGCCTGTTAGTTTAGGGTTAATATCCAGGTGTCATTCGGCTCCAGCTATGCTATAACTCTTCTCCATACATTTTGTCTGCCAATTTCATTTATTCTTTAATATTCTCCAGTGAACTTCATAAGCCTTCATAGAACAGCTGAAATTAATTTGCACATTTACTGATATTTACATAGTAATTTGGTTGCATCTGTTTTTATTATGGAGTATCAGACTAAAAGATACTGAATATAACGGAAAACTGAATTAACATGAAAACTGTGCTGTCCTGTCTGTCTCTGTTTCACAACATTCAAAGAAAATTGACTTAAGTTTAATATACTGTAATAGCATCTAAACTAGTTTACACTGCATAAACACTTTTTCAAGACTGCAGCTTTACATATTTATAATTTTTTCATAATACTTCTGTTAAATGTATGTTTAGGCTTTCCATCAATGTCAGAACAGCTTTTTAATGATGCAGTAAGATTCTTGGTTAACTATGTGTAAAAACATTTATGCAAATGTTTCTTTTTAAGCACTTTATGAGAAAACCCACTCAGAGCAATGCTTCAGACAGACAGTAAGCAAACAAGCGAGAAAAATCAAGGAATAGCGGGGATTTTCTAAGCTGTGATTGTTACAGTCATGTTCTACGTGTACAGGAGTAAGCTGTGTCATTCTTTGTGGGTCATCAACGCGTGAAAAACAAAGACATTCAGAGAAACCTTTTTAAAGCTCTGTAACATTGTTCTCAGTGCAAACTCTGCTTGACTATCGCCACAGGCTCATTTCTTGTGGAACTGCATGTATAAAGAAAAGCTACAGGCATGCTTCTGCTTACAGATGTATTTCTATTGAAGGGTTTGGGTGAGACAGACAGTGTAGCCCCTGGCTGTGAGAGGAGAGGACCTTACCTCCATTGATGTGCTGCTTGTGATTGAAAGCAGGATCGTTTCCGAAATCTTTAGCCTTCTGATCTATTACAGAGACAGAAAGAAAAGCAGCATTAATCTCCACCATCCTTTCTTACTCCAAAGTTTAGATCATGCCCTGATAACATCAATCCATCTAAAATGCTGTCAGCAAACACTAGCTACATTTGTAGATGGAAATCTCTTGGTAAATTCGGCTCAAACAGAAAGTGATCTTGTTTAAAGTTTTGTGAAGAGATCAAACAACAAATCCTCTCTAAAAACCAATTCCAGTCTCTGTTAGGCTGTCGAAGGAAAAAAAAATATCCCCCAGTATTTTCCAGCGACTCAGCAAGAATACGTATGTCAAGCAGGCCAGTCCCTATATAGTGATTATCATCATAGATCTTTTTAATTTGCTTATAAATGAAAGTTAAGTCATAAATAGATAAATAGAGTGTGTGAAGACAGAAAGGAAAAAGACACACAATCCTTCTTTGTAGAAAAAATAAGACTTTATTACTACCACATTCACCACAATCAGTTTTTGTTTTCATACCAAACCAGAGAAATTCAACAAGCTAAGTTACAATTTTTCCCAGAACGAGGCTTTACTGTAAAGGCTCAGTTCATTTTCACTTTGATTTGAAGAAAAAAAAGGAGCAATATCTGGGCCACTGATAATGATTTATTAGGAACCAAAAGCACTTTATAACCAGTAACTGTAATAGATATTCAGGTGGCGAAAACTTAATTTATTGCAGAAAGAAAACAGAGCCTCATTTCCTCAGTTATATAAGGTCATTCATCCTTGAGACAAGTTTGACATCTTTATATTGTAGATTCAATAAACTGCAACCTTCAAATTTTCATCAAACTGAAAAGAGAGATTAAAACATTGAAATGACACCTGGTGTCATATTTTTCATGAATGAAATATGAGTAAAACATCATATAAATCATAAAACCTTAAAATTCATATATAAAGCTGCACAAAACAAAAAGCAAACCCCTGGATTAACCCTGATGTACCTGTAGATATTCAGTCAGATTGGGAAAATTCCTCTTTCTAACATGAGTCTTTGCATTGCTTTTCTGGGTCATGCATTAATATTTAATAAAAGAAAAGTGCAACATATTGAAGTCAAACACAAATCAAAGAAAACTGTAAACTTTTCTCACGTGAAAAACAAAAGAATGTGCAAATACATTTCCTTTTGTGCTGCAGCAGTAATTAATTGTTTTACCATTGTTAAAAAGTTCTTACATCTACAGTTCTAGTATAAAGTTTGTATGAATTTAGCAGTTATCTGTGGTTTTAAGGATTTTAAGATCCCTTATTTGAATATTTTGGTGAATTTGGTGGTCTGATTTCCTGGCACAGGCTTGGCCTGTAAACATACTTTACGCAATTTCAAAATGGCTGAGGTCAGAACTTACTAGATTTTTTTCCTCTGAAAACAGTTTTGATGCCTTAGGCTTCATTTTCCTCATATTTATGTTAGATGTTTTAACCTTCTGGATGTTGGTTTTGTTGTCGATAATTTTGAATGTTCTCCTTTTCTATAATTTCATTCACTTTGTGACATGTACCACCAGTTTGGTGGAGTCAAAGGGAGGACTGTCATATTTTTCAAACATGGTGGTGGCAACATCATGCTATGGGCTTGTTTCACTATATTTTGAAGCTGGTACATTGCAAAAAACTGAATGGAAGAGAAAGAGGAAGGGTATCTTTATTTCCATTTTCCAAATTCTTCTACTTCAATAGCAATCATTAAGTTGACAGAATAAGGGGAAGCAATTTTGGTTTCATCTGGATTAGAAGCAGAACTTGTTTTTAAATGCATAAAGCAGTCTAAGATTACACGTCCAAGTGCCAATGCTAAACTTTGACCTCAACCTTAGTGAAAAGTGGGCTAGAATTTAAATTAACTTTATGAATTAGACAAAAAAAAGCCTTCTAATATTGAACCAGAAAAAGACATGTTACTGTACAAGATGATGCTGACAAACGTTTGTAAGTATAAGTCAGGCATATATGTATAATATATGTTTTCATAATAATTTCAACAGTTAATTTAATAATCATTCATCATACCAAAAATAATGATAAAAATAAAAGATTAAAGGCCTAAAATTAACATGGCAATCATAACCATATTTGAACCACTGACAAGAGCTAAATATAAATGGCTGAGCAGAAATAAACGACTCCCTGCAAAATTGCAAAATCCAGCCAGTAACCAGTAATGATAGCAGCAGGAAAAACAGAGGCAGAATGATTTATTACTGGTAATATAACTGTGGCTGAAATTACTGTAGGTTGGATGAACAACATGAAGAGTGAGCCTAAACTGGACACAGCTTGACTTAGCTAAACATTACATAAATCTGTTAGATCATCTTGCAGGACTATACTTTCTCTTTAAACAGATTCAAAACAAAAAAACAAAATCATGGATGTATTTTTATCTTATTTTTAAAATGACATAATCTGTTTTAAAGTTTTAAGAATTCGTCACTATTGCTTGTACCTCGCTGTGAACAATAAACTCTCTAACTCAGTAAACGAAACTGAAAAACACAATTTGGAAACAAGTAGATAAATACAAGGATTTAAAATATATCTGGTTTAGCTGACATGATAAAATGTCAAACAAAAAATGAAAGAAGTACTATGTTGATTATTCCTGCAAACATGAAAGTATTCGCATTCATCACAATTTTAAAGTTTTTATGGTCATAAAAGGTAAAAAGAAAACGCTTTGATAAGTAAAAATGATGCTTTGAACTTAAACTCTATCAACTGTTGGCACGGTGGAAGTGGAATCAGGCTGAGGGCCTGTTTCACTGGCAGAGACTGGTGCATTTAAGAGCTCATAGAGTGATTAAGATAAAAAGATAAAAAGAGAGACCATTCGAATTCGGATATCGGTTATCCGTGCAACAAACAAAAAATCTCTTAGAAATACCTAGTTATCTGACACCAGCAGCCCCTCAAATATTTTGATAAAGAGAAATATATTCAGAAAGTTATTTTTCTCTTTATAAACATAGTGTTTTTTAATACGTTTCTGAAATCAGTTTTTGTTCTAAAGTTATTCTGTCTTTTGAATATTTAAAAGCCCCCTCGCCCCCAACAACAGTCGATATGAAGTCTAAACTTCTTTTAAGTTTAATCAAATAAAACTATAGTGGACAACAAAACATGACATCCCTTATAGGGTGATAAAAAAAAAAAATAAGACCAGTGAAGAAGGAGCTTGGACACTCTGTAGATGACCGCTGAACACCATCTTAATGATGCTGCTTAAAGCCCTCAGGCTGGAATCCTGAGAAGATTTATCACATGGATCTGAGGGGGGATTAAAACTCCCTTTAGTCCCATTTTTCCCCTCTCTTCAATTAGTGAAGAGAAAAATAAAAAAAGGGGGCCTTTTTAATTCAGACAGAGACGAGGATGGCTCTTTGCCACCATTGGTTGTTCAGGCTGGAGCCTGAAGACCTGTTAGAGTCCTCGCTCTGATAATGTTTCTCCAGGAAAGAAAAGAGAAGGAGTTGGAATGAGGAGAAAAAATATATAGATGCCTTGGAAGATAGAAATGCTGACTGCAGGGTTTTGTGAATGCAATCGGCTCCATTAACTAATTAGGAATATTAAAGGGCTTCAAAGTAGTCCATGATGGAGGGAAGTGAGGCTGATTTAAAAGCTTACTCTGAAATGTTTTCCACATCTTTTAAAAAGTTTGATTCAGTGAGGATGAATGAAAATAGAAAAGTGCATGGGTAGCACAGCATAAATATGGTCATATATCATTCCTCGGTTTGAATTCGGACTCACATTGATTAGGTTATGGCACTGGGCTGCTGGAATGAGTCACATAATGTGTAAATCATGCACAAGTTGATTGAAATTGAAGAAAGAGGAGCTGGGGCGGCAGAGAATGGACATGCAAGCACAAAATAACCAAAATTCTTGTTTACTGAAGCACAAATCTGCATTTGTTGATATGCAATAAGATGAAATAGGTCGATACAGAGAATAACTAATGCATAAAACAATGATTTAACTGACTGGTTTACGGAGCTTGCTGGAAATCTATATAATTTGTTTTTACAGGACATATTGGTGTCTGTGAATCACAGTGTCTCACAGTTATTTGCAACCCCTTTGAATCTTTACTCATTTTTTTCATTCAATTATCAAACAAATTAATGTATTTGATAAAAATTTTATATGACCAACCAACAACAAAGCACTAATCAACTTAGTCAAAACAGATAATTATATGCATAAAACATTAAATCCATGTATATGTCCATTGAACTTGTAAAGGATGTGCTAAAGTGTGTTGATCTATCATAAATCTAATCACTCACGCTTTATGTCATGTGACCAAATGCCAAAAAAGTCAAAGGGTATGAATACTTTTGCAGCTCTTTGTCATTCTGTCAGTTATCCCAAAAGACTTCTTTCTTCTACTCTTGTTTTTGAAACGACCTGGCCTCCATCTTCAATCCAATCCCCTAACCTGCCATCCCGTTAGTCTCCCTCATGGAGTAAAAAGGAAAAATCTATCTTTAGAAAGTATGGACAGCTATCCTTTATTCCCTTTCTTTCATCTGCTTCCATCTCTGGGAGCATTCTTAGGAGGAAAAAAGGGGACTCGCTTAATGGGCCCTTCTCCTCTGAGAGATTTTGCTCCCCTCCATCACTGCCTCTCATTTAATCTCTTGTGTTTTTTTTTTTTTTATACTGGGAGGATTTGCAGTATAAGAAGGTATCAGAATAGGAACAAAGAGGTTTTGATACAGAAAGGAGGGGGGGATTTGGACATGAAGAAAGTGGTGTAGGATTGTAGCAGAAGATACAAGATGGTGGGACACTGATTGCAACTGCAGACATTTCAAACAGACATTAAACTGTCTATTTTGCCAGCTAAAACATTATCAGAAAAATCAATTCGCTTCATGATTTACTGCTATCTGAATCAAACACTTGAATCCAAATGGCTTCAGCTGTTAAGAAGTGACATGAAATAAATAGAAATCAGGAACTACTGAAGTCAAGTTGTCATAAAAAAACGTTTTTAGCCCTTCGTGCAAAAAATGAAGGGTTTCTTAAATGTTTGCAAGTATTTCAAAACATCACAGAAAATATAACAAATAATCCATAACTTGTAAAATTGAAAGAAAAGTGCTCAATCAAAACAATGCAGATACGGCTTAACAACTAATCATCTAGGAGGGTAAAGCTTTTTGAGTAAAGTTCATCGAAGAAATAATCCAAAAAGTATATATGCATTGAAAGGTGAAAATTTTATACAACAATGCAATCTAGATTAACAAATGTAAAGAAAATAAATTGGTGCAAAAAACCTGGTTGCTGATTTTTGAACCAACTTTTGATGCAGCATTCAGTCTCCTTGAGTTTAAATCCTTTTAAATTACAGTGCATCTGATTAAATGCATCTAAAGTTTAGCTGTTCAGGTTTTATGGCATTTTAACAATCGCACCCTTTAGCTAAAGTCACTGCTCGCTGAAAGTTGGAGAGGATTTAATGGGGTTTAGTGTTCAAAGGTATCAATCAGATTACAAAAAAATTCAATTAATAGTTGAATAAAATATTGGATGATGGTGAGATTATATATCCTGAGCATTTCTCCAAACTGTGGGAAGAGAAGAGACTAAAAGTGGTCAAGGCGGCTGCCCAGAGGTTTTCAGGAACATTGAAAAAGATGCATTTGCAAAAAGTCCTGGTTTGGTTCTGTGACAGCAGTCTGTTCTATTCTCCATATGTCTAGAAGGAAAAGGATGGAGGTCTTTTCTGACATAGAAAACTGTCCTATACACCAATGAGTTTGTTTAGACATGAGTTGTCCTCACAATCAATAGATTTAAATTAGAATGATAGATCTGGAGAACTTAGACACGGCTGAGTGCTTAAATCTCGCCAATACAAGATGTGCAATACTGAAGACTGAATGATCAAAATGGATAAAAAAATGCCGACCCAACCAAGTTATCACACGTTTGTACCTTTTCCAGATTGCAAATATGTTGTTTTTTCAGTTAAATTGTTCAGGACATGTAAGAGCTTTAAAAATGTCACAAAAATAATTTTATGGGTGCACATGCTTGGGATCTGCTCTATCGTATGAAAACTGTAGCAAAGATTGTACAGTATATAGAAACTTTCTCTAAATCCTATGGAATTTGTCAAAACAATGTTCATCTGAATAAGACAGGAAGGTTGGTAGGTATCTTTGAATGATAATAAGAAAAAAGCTCTCAATGACGAACACACAGACACTTTAATTTCTTAGTTACCAGAAAGTCACTATTAAAGCTTTTAAGAAATTAGGATTTTTTTTCATTGTTACTAAGATGGGTTTTTTTTTAAGCAGCTGGCTCTTAGAAATAAATCTTTAATGGACATCCAACCTACATGAGTAAGAGTTCTTTTCATCACAGCATGTTTGGTCTCATTTCTAGAATTAAAGCAGACCATCCAAAGTGGATTTGAATTTTACAAAATACCTATTAGGTTTGTTGCATATCATTGCACAGAAAACAGAATTAAAACATTCCTTTGCATTCAGATTATTTGTTTCATTCACCCCATCAAACGTATTAAGATCTTTGACTTTTACTCTGAAACGATGACCAACAGGCAGACGATCCAGGCAAAAAAAGGAAATAATCATCATTTAGATTTAAAACTAGAACCTTACCTCAGCCTATGGGGGATGAGGTAAAGGTTTTAAAGCACTTTTATTAAAGGCATATCCAAGGTGGGATGGACAGAAGAAAAAAAGCAAAATAAGACGAGGCTTAAAAGGTTTTAAAGACTGTCCGTGCATTTGCCGCTTGGCATTTCTAATGCATGATTCATCACCTCAAAGCTCAGTACCTGTTTCACACCAAAACTCTCCTCTCTTTGTTGTCCTGTCCCTAAGATTCCTAGATGCACAGGAAAACAACGAATTGCAGCTTCATTAAGACCCTAAGAAATACTAAAACCAAATGCATCCTCCATACTTGTGTGTGAACCTTTTTGACAAAACAGGAACACTGACATTGTTAATTGCATATCCATGCAAAGTCTTTCCAACAATTTTGTTAGGTCATTCATGTGTGATTTGCTTAATCGACGATGCGATCAATCTTCAGGCTGGTTTACTGTACACTTGGCAACTACAAAGGACATCAAAAGTCATTATGTTGGAACATTTGAACTTGAAAACTAAAGCTTTTCCATCCTGACGGTTACGACTTTCACGTAAAGCGGCCAATCCAGCGGTGTACAGCGCTCCATTTTCGAGAAGAGGGCCTGAAGCACTTTGACTGTGAACACCCCCACTGCTGAACATTGCTGTTGATGCTGAGTTCCTTGTTATTTTAAGGAAAGAATCAGACACATCCAGCTCTGCATTTGCTCATTTCATCCAGTTGGCGCTACGTCTCACTGTATCCCAGTCATTTCAGCAGCGGGTGCTGTAGCTCTCATCTTTCTCCAGCGTGATGATGAGCCTCGGCTCCTGGCTTGAATCCGTTCCTGGATAAAGGAGGCTCTGGTTGGTGCTGCACAACATGTTGCAGCTGGGGTTCTGACACTGATAGTAGCTCCCTGGAGCTTCCTGATAGGCTGCTTGGTTGTTGTGGTACATCACTGAATGCTGGTGATGGTGGTGGCCACTGTTGCTCTTCCTGCTCATCCAATGGGAGCGCTGGCAGCAGAGAATCATCGTCACAGTCACACCTATCAACAGCAAGAGCGCGCTGCCTCCAACCAACACATAGTACCAGTAGGCGGGGACCAGATGAACCTTCACTGCGGCTACAGTGGGCCTCATCCCAGATATGGCACCCCCTGGAGGGCAGGAGGAAACATTACTGGTTGGCTCAGTGAGTGAAGAGTGAGGCAGGCATGCAGACTGCACTGCAGACTTAAAAGCTGAAGACTGGCTGTTTATCTGCACATGGCGGCTCTCTCAAGCGTTTGATTTCTCTGCATGCTTACAGCAGGATGCAACCCTTACAATACAATACCAACATCATATCATATACAGCTGTGGAAAAAATAATGGGACCCTTGCATCGTTCTCTCTAAAATTTATATCTAACAATCTAATAAATGTTAAAATCCAAGTGAGGAATAATTCATTCTGGCTACTAATGTCCAAAAGCAATTTGGAAGCACATGCCAAGATGCAAATAAATGTGTAATTCAACAAAATACTGATTTTGAGGCTTTTATTTTATTATTTACTTGTTTTTCTTT
>NW_015151394.1:0-34389 GCF_000732505.1 Cyprinodon variegatus | reverse complement strand
CAAAGAATGCACAGAAGTAAAAATATACAAATTGAGAAACTTCAGACTTTTTGATTTTCCAATTAATGACATGTTGCTTTTTTTTTATTTTCTTTAATTTCTTTTTACCAAAAAACGTACTTTAAATTGCTTCACCTGACTTCCCTATTAAAAAAAAAACAACTTAAAAAGCCTTTTGGTGCTAGTTAAACACAGACTACTTATGCCTATCCCTGCAAGCAACATAAATATATGCAAGAACTGAGAGACGGACAGGGTTTGTCAGAAAGGACAAAAAAATCACTGCAGGTTTTTCGCCAAGCGTCACACAAACTGAGGCAGAAACACTATTGGTTTTAAATTCAGCTACATTCTCCATGATCTATACAGTCAAAAACATTTTATTTTGAGTGATGCAAACCTCCCGAACATTCGTTGCACAATTACACGCACAGGCCCATGCCATGCGCTCCAATTCAACCAGCGAATGCAAAGGATTGACTGTGAACCAGCTGCCTGACCTAAACAAAAGGTTGGGAATGTTAAGCACTTGATGGAGTTTTTTTTTTTCCTGTTCTGAGGGGGTCAAGAGCAACTGAATTTGAGCAGAGAGAGAGAACAAAATTGCAGGGTTGGGGGAAGGAAAAAGAGGGAAGGTATTATTGGAGGAGAGAATGGAATGAAACAGAGAGGAGTTGGTAGAAAGTGAGACGATAGAAGGGAGGGAGGGTAGAGAAGTGGAGGGAAAAAAGCTAATCCTGCCATGATATCTTTAATCCTGCATTAAAGGGCTTGACTGAAACTTCAATACTCTGTCAACTCGCTGTGAGAGAAACCTGTTGTGAGAGAGAAGTTGATTTGGAGAGAAATAGAGAGAACTGAAGACCAGGAGGAGAAAAAAATGAAAGAGAAGCAAGGCAGGCAACAACTAGCCAGGGAGAAGAAAGGGAAGGGTAATAGAAAAAAAAGATGGAGCTGGATACAGAATCACAAGGAAATAGTGGACTTTATTTACACTTTATTTGAAGGTGTAGATGTGTTACTTAAGAGCTTAAATTGAATTTGATTATAAAGCTGCTGTCTTCCCTCTAGTGGGCAAAGAGACAATATTATGGTATCAATAGTTCTATAAAGGCAGATCAGGATACTTCTCTATCCTCGCCTTTATGGTCATGAAATTTGGGTCATGACCAAAATAACAGGATCTGCTTAGCAAGCACAAGTGGCCAACCAAGATAATATTACAAATATTTGTGTACATATTTGAGCAGGACCTTTCCTTTGAATCCATTTTGAACATTACCACAGCTTCTGCAACCACACTTAAAATTTGTTATTTGTATAAATGTGATATCCAGATAAATTGCATTTTTAAATGATGTGTTTCATATAGTAAATAGTTGCAGAGTTCTTGTTTAACTAACCAGGCAAAATGTTTAACTGAGTTATTCTCAACAGTGACAAAAACAATTTACATCTTACCTCCGAGGGAAACCCATAAACTCAAACACAGAAATTTGCATCAACGGATGAAACTGGGGCCTTTTATAGATTACCAATAATGGATGGGTCCGATTGTTAACAAGCGTCTCAAAGGAGACATGTAATCCTTCTTTCTGGCATTTAATCCCATTAAATATATAATGTAGGACCTGTGCCACTATTAAAAAGGGAGTCATATGATCACTGTCCAGGAATTAACTGTGTAAAAAACCTAGTAAGGATTAAATAAAATACTTGTGGCATGACTCATCTGACTTGAGTAGTGTCTTGGCTTTCTACCATTTTTGGTCTGGTATCTGGATGTAGGAAACAGTTCTACTTAGACAGTTCAAATACCCTGACTGTGATCAAAAGAGAGTGCATTTTCAATTGCAATCATCCTGAAGCGATGTACAACTAAAACCACTGATACTCAGTTTTGACATTTTTCTGAGAGGGCTTAGATAAGTTTTAACATCACGGTCAGCTCACTACACAACAGAACACGCAGAGCCAGCAGATCACGTCCCAAACTCAGACTTTGAAAACAAGAAATCCGGGAGCATAATCTGTGTAAGCCTTTTATCTCCTCTCAGGCTGGGCTATTTCAGGATGAAGGAACAACATAAAAGAGAGAAAGAAAAATGAAAGTTGGATGCTGATCAGCTCTGCATTTTATGCAGGTGAGATCAGGGACTTTTTAGGACTTGTCACAAACCAGGAAGTTAAGAATAAACAATGAGAGAAAACAGGAAGCAAAAAGGAGGGAAGTTATAGAATTAAGTTGACAGTGTGAAGAAAAAAACAAACTTACTTCCTATATGACCAAAAAAAGGAACAAAAAACTTATCCATATTAAATATTTCTCCAGCTATCCAAAAAATAAACCTCTTTGCAGCGTAAAATATACATCCTATGATACACTGATAATTATTTCAGATTTATAACACAACTTCATGTATTTCCATCATAACAAGTGTGCATCACAAAGAGCATCAGTCTAACATGCAGGGACTCATGCAGTGGATCCATTCCATCAACCCTCATCATTGTTTCCTTATGCTGATCATATCAACCTATACTACTGTAATGTTACAGTAAAATACCCACAACTTCCTTTAAAAATGTTAAGCAGTCAATTCAATCACAAGAATTATCGTACAACGGTTCTGTTTAGATTTGATCCAAACTTTGTGGAAACCTAAATATGTCTTTGGAGTCGATTAAAACTCAGTCTTGAGAATAGGATAGAATTTCTGATGAGTAAAGTAAATTAAAGCTAGTCTATGTGGGGGATGTTATACCTCAGCTGTCACCGTTTAGTCATCACAGCTGAGGTCAATGATTTTATTACAGCTGGCAGCATCACACTTGAGGCTAATATAAGGGAAAAAAGTATGTACAGTTTTATAAAAGTTTAAAACAACAATATTATTTATTAAATATTCCAGGTATATGATGGTGCTACAATGATAGCGATCTACTTAATTCTCTTACTATCATCAAAGTTCCTGTGGATGTCTTTTCCACATCAGGTAAAAAACCAGAACATGGTCCTCGTTTCGTATTTCTGCATGATTATCGTTAAATGCTGAAATAACTTTGATCGTCTGATTCAAGATGGCAGCATGCTGCGTTGTTGGCTCCCACTAGGAAAAAAAATTTTTCTGCATGACTGGGACCTTGTCCACACCAATCAGGATATCTAGTATCAGGA
The DNA here is from genome assembly GCF_000732505.1 of Cyprinodon variegatus. NCBI lineage: Eukaryota > Metazoa > Chordata > Actinopteri > Cyprinodontiformes > Cyprinodontidae > Cyprinodon > Cyprinodon variegatus. The sequence goes on along the minus strand of NW_015151394.1, from coordinate 31,211 downwards.
GGGGGAGTGACGGCCCAGTAGCCTGACGTAGTCCGACTCAATTCTAGTCAGAATATGAGTCTGATACCGCTCCATAGAGCTGTGATTATGGGGCGTGTTTTGAACGAACCAGGAAAAAAAATGCCTCTGCACTCAATTGGATAGACCTACAACCAATAAGAGCAACGGAGTGCGTGACGTATCTTAAGCGAGGCATAGTTGTTGTCCACAAAAATCAAAGCGTGCAGTTTCACGCCTAGAATAAGAAGATGAGACTTGATCGCGTTTCTCTGTTCCTCTTTTAAAACTAATTTGCTGTCGATATCTTCTAGAACAGACCTAATAGCAGAATCTACTCACCCAAACTCTCCAGTGGCAGCCATTATTGTTGTCACCCAAGCGCGCATTGGTCACGTGGTTGATAACGTTACTCTTGATCATCTGTCCATCATCGTATAAAGCCCGCCCTGACAATTTGATTGGATCGCCTGACAGTGGGCGATAATACTCGCGCTACTATGGAGCAGAGCCAGACCGAACTTCCCCGAACTCAAACCTTGTGGGCGGGACTAAGTTCGGACTGGCACCCAGGCTAGCGGCCCAGTGGATGCGGCATAGAACTTGGAATCCTTAGTTTCTAAGTTCGAGCCCCACTCTGTTCAACTGTCACTCTGGGTCCCTGAGCAAAGACCTTTAACCCCCGATTGCTTCCCAGGTGCCCTGCAATGCAGTCCACTGCTCCCCAAGGGGATGGGTTAAATGTAGGTACATTTCTCCAAAGTGAGATCAATAGATTTCAGATATTATTATAGTACAAATTGCAAATTTTTATGCGGTTATGCCTTTTAGCCACTCATAAACTGTGTTCTACATCCCTTAAAATGAAGTATAAAGCACAGATTTATAAAAGCTGGGGTTTGAGCCTGCGCCTGTAAATGGAAAGATGAATATCACTGACCGGCGCATCACCGTCTGAGGCGAATATTTTCTTCCTTGTGTCAGACAAGTTCAAGCATTTTTAATATACTTGGTTATTTTATTTTAAAATTGGATTTAAAATGAATTTCATCAGGGAGGGGCTGATTTTTTACATTGCTTCAGACTGTTTTTGTTTGTATTTGTTTAGAGATGATCTATGATTCTGATCCATAATTCATGACAGAACAGGAAGTCATGGTTGTTTTTGAAGCATTCTGATCGGCTGTCAAGTTTTAGTTTTGTGGCACACTTACCCCTATGCATCTGGAGTATTAAAAAAACGTGCAGTCGCCTTTTTCTTTGGGTTAATTTTGATGGAAACCTTTATAAAATAACTCCTGTATATACGGCATTTTAAAAAAACTAGGAGAGATATTGGTTCCTTTAAAAACTGCTACATTTTTAGGCAACAGCCAACATTACTTAATACAAATAAAAAAAAAATTAAAAAAAAGGAAAACAAAAAAGATCTCAATAAATCAAAACTTAGATCTTGCAATGATAAAACAATGTTCTAGTTAAAGTTGGAAACCGTATCTAATTCTGTTTTTGATTTTTGACATATGTGAGCATAAATTATATCGAATTTAATAATATGTTCCCTTATCATACTGAATTCTTGTAAACACAACTCAACCAGCTGATTTAGGAAATTAAGTGGCATTTGTATTTTTTATGCTTAACTACTACAATACAGGAGAAACTGAGTACTGTATCTCTGGGTTTTTTTATTCAAACCCTGGAGGGATACTTTAACAGAGATTTAGATGTACTGCTATTGGAGACTTCAAAGAAACAGTCTGTCACTGCCTTTATTTGGATTTTAAACTCGAGGTTGGTGAAAAAATCTCAACTTTCTAAATCAGAATTTGAACTTCAGGGGTGTATTGATGCAGTACATAATGAGTTCTCTGACTTCAAACTAAAATATCTGATGTATCATTATTTGTCCTGTGACTAACATCTTTCCAAATCACAAAAAAATAAGAATATGTTCATTCTTTTATTTGTTCGCATAAGTAGTGTATGGTAGAGCACCTGGTAACATAATTAGGGAAGTAAAATTGTTTAACGTTACCTAGATCCATTCTGAATCAGTCATTTGTAAGGAACCCTTCATAAAACTACTGCAAAAAGTGCTGACAGCTGCAGGCCACGACACATCAGTACTCAAATAAAACCTTTGCAATAAAAAACAGAAATCTCTAAGGGCTCTTAGGACTTGAGTTGAGCTGTTGAGAATAGTGGGATTCCCCATGGTTTAGAAATGCTACTCTGGGCCAGAATAATGCAACAGGCTTAGCTTAGCATCAAGCGGGAAGCACAGACAGATTGGCAAAGGATGTACAAATGCACAAGAGGCAGAACTTACTGGGGATGCCAGAAGCTAAAGCAGGGAGAGGCTCTGGAAAGAGAAAGAAGGGGAAAGAAGGATGTTACCAGAAATGTTAGAAGAATATCGTGTCTCTAATTTACATGTTTTATTGTATTTGATCTATTGTTCATTTACAAATTGAATTTTAAACCTCTGAATATATAATTCATATGAATTAGCTTCCTCTGGATGTCACTGTCAACATTTTTTTTTTAAAACAAAAACTGTATTAAGAAAGATACAAGGAGGGGGAAACAGAAACTTCCTTTTCTTTTCTCTCACTGAACTCTAACATTTGTCTACCCTGATTGTTTAATAAACTAAGTTTTAGTGTCAGCAAACATCATAAGAAGAGGAGCGGAAATGGATGAAGAAAAGTTAAAAAGGTTACAGGACAGCGTGAACGGAGAGGAAATGGAGGCCTGGGAAGGAAGGATGGTCGAAAGGCCATGGGAACAGGAACCTAAATATTCTGCTGTTTATTAACTGTTAGAGAACATTACATCTGTTATGAAAAAAGACAGTTTAATAATTATAGAATTGAAAAAGAAGGTAAATAGTATCAGCCACAGAAATTGTTGTTATTAATAGATTTTGGTGTTTAAATCATGTAAATTTCATTTTGCATAATTTTAAGTCTTGTTTCAGTCTTGAAAGTTTGTTTAGTCACAACAATCTGAGTTTTTCCTGGATGTAGCAAGCATAGTTTTTCTGCATGATGTCTGACACATTAGGGAGAAGCATTTCAGATTTTAGAGGTGGATAAATATGGAGACAAAGAGGGTAAGAAGGAACAAAAGGAAGGAAGAAACAGCAGGAGAGAATGATACAGGAAAAGATGGAGGCGGATATAATGAAACATTGATTAAAATCCATGCCCACAGGTCGTTTGCTGCCTAAATTCATTTCTTATTTATATATATATATCATCTGCAAATTTACATTAGAATTCTTTTATTAACATTTCTCCTTCTTTATTCAGAATGCAGGTAAACACAAAATCAAACAGGTAGCGCCTTATGGAGCCGATATGTGACTTACCTGCACATTGCTCTAGTTCAATGTTGTTGCTCATGTAGATGTTGTCTATCCTGATGTGGCCTCTGGTTGGGTGATCAAAAAACCCTTCAAAAACCACCTACACCAGGAACATAAACACACAGACAAAATTAAATTAATTCTATAGAAAATGCTGATTTACAAATCAAATTGAAAAGGTCTGAAAATGTTCCTTTGATTTGCTGTGGATAACGATTGTCCAGTGAAAGACAGAAAGACAGATCTCCCTTATGTCACTAAAAGCATGAAAATAACTCTCACTTAGTTCTGCATTTACTTTCTAATTGTTTTGTTCGAGTTTAATTAAGATTTGATAAACATTTAAAACAACTGCTTTAATTGACAATGGGTAATGTTATAGTGTTTCATTTGTTGTTGGATTAACTATACATTTTTTTTGCAATGTTAAAACCAAGAATGAGTAGGAAGGTCAGACCTCAATTAAAACCAGGAATCTGTATTTGTCAGGGAAATTTTAACACTTTTTTTTTAAATGTGTATTAAGGAAAAATGTGGGATTTACTGCTTTTGGTTAAAATGTTTCAATTCTTATGCAGAAATGTCAAATTTCTGCACCAAAGCATGGCTATACTGTGGACTATATAAAACATTTACCAACTGATATTGCATAACCAAAGATGGGCAGGTAGAATATCTTGTAATTCAGTCTTCTGCTTTGATAATGTTTAATTCAGATTCAGCATTTTATACTATTGTGTTTTCCATAAAACAAACTAAACATTGTATTTATCTATATATTTATTTATCCAATTTTGGATTAGATTATTTCTTTTGCAAAAATAACGTAATAAATGAAGTTTCACGTTTTTTAATTATTATTTTTAGAGCTTAGTTTATATTGCAGCTCTTTTTTCCTGTACGTCGACAAATAATATAATCAATAATAGTAACATATTTTCTTGGGTTTACATGTCATAGACCAACAGAGAGATCAGAAATGTTTCCTACTTTGCTTTTGCCAGACAAAATTACTTTTTAACATACTATGCCAGTATTTTAAATCATATAAAGATCTGAAGAAAGTGTAAAAGCATAATTCCCGATCATTAAAAGGACATCACGTTCTTTATCCAGAAAGATGGTCAGCATCCACCTACCTGATACTCTCTGGGACTTTGGGGAAGGATAGTTCTTCCCTCCCTCCAGTTGGGCCCCTGCTCGCCTTTTAGTGCCCATAAAAGGGTCTCCTCCTGGTCACCGTCCCTCAGCAAGACTCGGAGGCTCCCCTGTGCCTCCCCCTGAAGCTGGTAATAGAAGAGAAGGCAGAGAGGACCACGTTCTGGCCCCACTTCTGGACTCAGAAGTCTGGCTTTCTTGCGCTGGGTGTGAGTGCCTGCATCCAGGTGGAGGTAGTTCCCTGAAAAATCTGGTAAGATAGAAACAAAGGAGACTGTGACACAAGGCAATGACCACAAAAAGAAACCTTTTTTCAAACATTTTAGACAGATTTTAAAGTGAAAAGTAACTTCAACAGCAATAAACATTAAATATTTAAAAGAGCAAACAAAGAAAAGATTAGATCAGACGATAACTCATCATAAGCATAACAGTTAGCTGTATATGGTGCAAGATTAATAAAAATATTTTATTCATTTTGAAAATAAACACATATTGTAATAAACAAGTTAGATTTCTGTTAAATTCATGTTGTAATGTAAAGAGAAAGTTTTTTTTTTGTAAAATTAGGCATTGACAGCATCTAATCCAACATTATACAGTTTTTTTTATGTTTCCACATAGTTGAAATAGTTGAACAGTTGAAAAAGGTTCGATTTGTAAGAATTTCAATAGGCTCTGCTGTTTAAATGTAAAATAAAAAATGTAAATAAAACTTTTATGTAGAATGTTATAATTTATCCAGAAGAGTTGCTGAAATTAAAAGCGAAGAAATGCATAAAGAGTGTATTGCTTTGAGTTAAACATTTTACTGTCCTGATATAAATATAGTGCTAAAACTTTGTATTTTAGTAAAACAATATAAAACAAATATTTTTTACACTACTTTTATACTACTTTTTTATATGATACATCCCACTTCGTGTAACAAGTTACCTCATAAGCATCAACAAAATTTCCAAATTTGACATACAATATAGTATTATAATATAGTCATTCTGTTTGCGGTAATCTTTTTTGTCTTTTCCAAAAAATGCAGTTTTATTAATCAGTTTGGTTTAAAGTAGGAAAACTAACTGCTTTTGAAAGAAAAAAAATAAATGAGAGGTTCAAAAGAAAAGGCATCCATCCATCCATCCATCCATCCATCCATCCATCCATCCATCCATCCATCCATCCATCCATCATAATTTCCAGAAACAGCTTTGGCAGCGCTCTGTGCTCAATAAATAATGCATTAGATCTGAGGTAACTCAGCTCTTCTCTGGGAGGCATTGAAAAAAGGAGGACCTAAATTACCATTGCTCATTAAGTACACTTAGGGGAAAGTTGCAGTGTTTTTCTGTCGTTCCACGTTTGATCTTGGCTAACATACAAAGGGTAGGAATTAATTAAAATCTCTCCATGGGAGAAATGGGGAGGGATGTAAAATTGGCTCTGGGGGAAGAAGAAAAACATCCTGTACGTCTTGCCACTATCTCTGTACATGTGTGGTGGCCCCACTTTAAATCTTTTTCTTTATTTTTGCATCTTTGTTTGTGTGTTTGTGGTTTGTCCATCAATTGCTGCGCATAAGCATGACTTGCACTAAGCAGTATAATATAAGAATGCATTGCTGCTGTGTGAGTTTCATGTGTTTTTGCACAAGCTTACTGTTTAACAAGACAAGATCAAAGACAAACTATGGTTGAACTTTAAGGCACTTTGCTGAAAAATTCTCTGTTTTGTCATAATCAAAAGAACTTAAATGTAAACTCCTTGAAATCCCAGCTTTTAGTTAAGCTTTCTGGGATTTAAAATGGTTACTATGAGGCTATCTTTGACTAAATTCAATCTATATTTGGATTATAAATGAAAAAACACTTTATTCTTGAACTGGACATTACTCTGATACGTGTTTGTTGCTCAAAAAGAAAGGCACACACAAAATTCAGCAATGATAGAAAAACTAGAGGATAAGTTGATCAGAAGGTTGGATTAGTTTACTCTTTTGAACTTTTAAGCCCTATCTGCCTTGGAGCTCAGAGGATTGCTGTAAGACTCGCACTAAAAGTAAAGAATGGTCACAATATAAAAAATACAGACTGCCATTAGAGTTAGCAACACCAACCACTCTAACTGTACTGATGCTTAAACCTAAAACACTTATTTACGCCAATGCTGATATCTATTCTTACTTTGCAGAGTTAAAGAAAAATATGCATCTAAATGGCAACTAAGTCTAGCTACGTAGGAGTCAGGTACGGTGGACGACAGGTGCAAATGTGCACTAAACGAGGAAATTAGCTGCAAAAAGATGTTTGATGCACCAAAACACCAAAACATGCAAGCAAAAACAAACAAATGCAAAAAAAAGTGAAGAACAAATAATATCAGAGCAAACCCTCGCTACAAATAGGAAGATAAGCTTTAACATATGATTGATAAACAAGAAAGCTGGAAGAAGAAAGAAGACGTTTGTCATCTTTCATTTTCTTGTCATTTAAGTTATGGATAGTAATATAAGTAATACTCAGATTTAATATAGTTTGTTCTTTGTTCGACTCCTAGTTGCTTGTTTGCAGCATTTTTCTATTTTACTTTGGATCAAAAGTGTGTTTGCAGCTCATTTCACCATTTGCTGCACCTTTTCACCAGTTTGTAGCTCGTTTCTTTGTTGTTTGCAGTTTTTTTTTTTTTTTGCATTTGTTATTTACGTTTGTATTTTAGAGTTTGCATCATATATGTCTAAGCAGCTTGTTTTGTAATTTACTATATGTATGCACCTTTTGGCCAAAGTATTTAAGCGATATAAATGCATTTATTACACAACTTATACCCAAGGCACATATAATAGTGTGGGAAGCATTCTATAGTAAACAGGAGAGTCATTAAATAGCTTCTGTAATGGTCAACATTTATTTTTAACTGTTTAAAAAAGAACACGAAAGACAAAAACAGGCAATATCATTAGGATGTAGTCATTTTTTTTAATGGTGGACTTTATCTGGTAGCCTAGGCAAACCGCAGAAGGTGGTTGATTAACAAAGAAAGGGAAAGAGTAAAAATCTTTGGTCTGTTTCTTTAGCATTGAGGTTATAGTTTTTCTCAATATAAATTCACAACGAATATAAACCAATGTGAGGAATTTCAGCACATTTAAAAGGAAAAAAAAACACCACCTTTGAGCTGTGTGTTGGTTGTCTTTTCTACTTTAAAATCCCTAAAAAGAACTATTAATGGCAGGGGCTTCAGATCTGATTTGCATACACAGACAGCTTGCAGACGGGGTGCCACGCTAATGTTGCTGTAGAACAAGTCTTAATGTCATGTTGCTGTCAAACACGGATACAGGGGCGCTGCTAAGTCAATTTCACATCATCGCATAAACATAGTAAGAAGCACACACAGCAGAGCACAGCCCAGAGAGAGAGAGGCTATCAAGCTTTGCCTTGTGTCACGGTTTAGGTTGTTTATGAAGGAGCTGCTCAGCCAACCATGAACCTGATGGTTTCAACAGATACAAGTAAAACCTTGCTACGTAGCAAGGTCATGTGTGTGGGGGGTGGGGGGGAAATTAACCTAGAGACCTTGAATGTTTAACATAGAGAGTCTGAGGGTAAAGTTATGGTGTGGATGGGTGGGTGAAGCCTTGAGTGGAAGCTTGAGAGCAAAGGCAGCACTTCTGTCAAAGCTATCAACTGACTCATCCGACTGCTTTGGGCAATGTGTGTGCACCTTATAGATGTGTAAGCTTTATGATGAGTGTGATTGATAAAACAGTCTTACTTATCATCCTGCTCTCCTATTAAAGATGCACAGATGTGGAGAAAAGGCAAGTACCTCAGGAAAATGGAAGAGAGGTCAGCAAGGAGAGAAGGCAATTTGACTTATGGAGAAAGAGGGCTGGAGGTGGAGAATAGAGGGAGAATGCTAAAATTATACAAAGCAGTAAGAGTTGAAATGGAGGTGAAGAGCTTATAACAGAGGGATGGATTGAACGAGGCATGGTGCCGTAAGGGGAACAGGAAAAAATGAGATGAGGAAGACTGAGAATGGAGAGAGTTTATAAGGATATTAGTGGGAAATAAAATGTATGCCAGTTAAAGGGGAAAAAAAGAAAGGCAGAGCAGAGGATACAAACCAGATAACTATAAGGGACAAAAATATACCACGTTGTTAACTAAGTTTATGGTAATGTTGATGAAATTACATGCTACTTATCTAAGATCTGTGACCTGGTGCATCATCGTGGTGGAAAAATGATAAACAGGGACCATAAAGGCATAAAGATGGTCAGCATCAATATTCAGGTGGGGTTTGATGGATATACGTATAAAATGAAACTAAACGCTCCAAGACATGCCAAAATATGCCCTTCCTCGTTTCATGATACCAACAACTCTAACCGAACTGTTGATCCTTCAGCCTTTGTGGTTGTTGCACCAAATTCTGACCTCATCATCTAACCAGTGCAGATTAAATTAAGGCTTACCAGATCAGGCAAAATTTTACCAAAATAATACTGTCCATTTTTAGTAAGCCTCTAAACTGTAGCCTCAGTTTTGTTTTATTTTATTTTTTAATCTATTTTAGCTGATAGAAATGTCACCTTGTGGAAAATTTTGCTGGTTTGATGTGTGTGTATTCAGAGATGGTATTTAACTTTGGTTGTAACAGTTCACATCACTATGCCCATTTTCTTTAACCTCTAAGATCAACGGGACATTATTTACAACACAACTATTGCTCAAGGAATTTTCTATTTTCCATACCGTTTTCTTTCTACCTTAGAGATGACTGAGCAGTAAAATCGGAAGGGAAAAACAACACCTAGACCAGCCAGTTTAGGACCAACAACAATGAAATATTAAAACACAGAAATCTACTTTAATTTCCATTTTAACGCTCAGTTTGAAATTTGACAATTCAGGTTGACTCTTTCTAGATAACCTAATGCTGTTAATTTCTGTTACAAATTATTGTTAACAACAATAAAACAGTTATTGCTAATAAAGTGGCCAACAAGTATATAAAAGGCATACCCGTAATAAAAAGTGATAACCAAAACAAACAAAACAAAAACAGAGAAGCAGTTCTGCTTTGTACTGTATAAGGAAAAATGGAAAAAGAACTTAAAAACAACTCAGTAAACTAGGTTATGGAAAATGAAACCCTTAAATCCAGCATTATTCCTGAACTTTAATTAAGTGCGCACTTCCAGCATATCAGAGAGAAATCCTTGCATCATGGTTGCTTCCAGTAGTTCCTCACAGCACTGAGACGTGTGGAAATTCTCCACCAGAAAAACACTTTGATGTTAATTAGCCCAAGAAAGCTTTGTTCTAAGAAAGGTTAAAAATTTGTTTAGAAATCTTGAAGAATGAGAAATTTATTGAAATGAAGAACGTTTGCAAACAGCTTGAAGTTTTGAATATAAAATTGAGGAATACAGTGTTTTAAACCTGCAGAGGTTTTAAAAGATGGAAGGTTTACATTAGTCTAAGGTCTAAAGAGCATGTCTGCCACTGACCTCACTAAATAGTTAAAGTTATTTATGTGATAATTATTTTTTTTTTTAAAAGCATGCAACATGAACCCTGTCCAAAATTTAATTCTAGTCATGGTTTCAGGTGAAAACAGTAATTAGGGTAAACAACAGGGCTTCAGAGTGTATTCTATATGTTTAAGATGACGGAGCAGAACGGAGTTCATTGTGGTTTGAAGTAAAAGGGGAATAAAAACACAACTAATAGGATCTGCTGCTAATTATAATACTTATTTTGTATCTTACTTAAAAAAAAACTGTAAAAGATTGCACTTTGTTATGTGAGCACTGCGAAAAACCCTTTGAGGGGCATAAAAAAAACATTGCACTGAAAAAGGAGCACATTCCTCCATTTTATCTATGGTTTGTATGTTGGGTAATAAAATGTCCCACTTGGATCTCCATTACACCAGCCTCGGAGGGTAAAATATGCTAGTTTAGGTGCATATTGAATGGATAATCTATTATTAGTCTTAGCTCTTACATTAGCTACCTGAATACCAAATGTACAAATACACAATCTTTTACTTATGTTTGAAAAACCTTTTGTTTTCAACAACTAAGATTAAATGGAAAAAGAGATTGGAACATTTATAAAACAGCTAAAAAGGTCAAAATGATGTTATAAAAAAAAAAAAAAAAGTCTGAACTAGATAAAATTCCAATGACTTATTTTCAGTCTTAAGCCTTTCAGGTTTCTTTAAACTGGAGGTCAGCAGATAGGTCAATAAATACTAATTTTCATCAATTTAATTCCTACTAGCAAGTTTGTTGAATTTATTTAAATTGTTGTGTGTTACCAGTATTTAGAAACATAAATTAGAGAAACTTTGTGTTTTCATCATTAACTGTGATTAAACATAAGCTTCATTTGCTGTTAAATATCAAACATATAATAACCAGAAATCAGTTTCACAAATCCAAACATACCAAGTCAAGGTAACGATTGAGACGCTTTGATTTTTATATTGAAATTCTTAAGGCTGTTCTTACTGTCTGATCCCAGGGAAAGGTCCTGCCGCGTCCCATGAGTGTTGTGTCCAGTTGAGCCTCCGGCCATGTGCAGGGACCAGCTCACACCTGTGTGAGGATCAGCTGACCAGCCACACAAACTCTGCTCAAAGTCACACACGGCCGACAGGGATGGAGTTGTGGCTGTGGGTTGAGAGAGAAAGACAGATCATGCATTAGATTAAAAACACCAGAGAGAAAAGAAAAATCAGATTTGGTATTTTGATTAAAAAAAAAAGAAAACAAAGGCAATGGTTCTCATAAATGGATCTTGTTGTAAATCATGATGGAAAACTAAAGAATATGGGTGTTTTTTCATCCAAACTAGGGACCAAACTGATGGTTTCCCTATTTTTCAGTATTGCAGATTATCAGTGAAAAGTTTAAAATAACACTTTTTATTCCTACCTCTGTTTTGATTTTGCTGAGAGATTGATTGTGTTTTCTTATATAAAAGAAGAATTTTCACAAATATAAAAGGAAGAATAGAATAAAATAAAAATGTAAATGCAATACAACATATGAGGAAGTGATTCTATCAGGAAATGCAGAGGTAAAAATAGAATTAAAGAAGGCAATAAAGGGCGAGTGGCAAAAAAAGAATAAAGGATCAGAAGGGAGGTTGATAGATGGGAAATTAGATGATAAGATATTCTACATAAACAACTACTGCTGTAGATAAACTCCAGGGAGACTACTTGCTTCACAGTCAGTTGACCTATAGCTGTGAAATCATATCCCAGTGTGAGTCAATGTGCATGAGGAGGTTAAGATCCTCCGGTTGTGAGAGCTTATTTCCCCCTCAAACAGAGCTTCCTATGGGACTCTGAATGTAACAGACTTCAAAGCCCAGAGGCCCAGTGGTGCACAGTGACATCATGACTTTGACCTTAAAAGAGTAAGTGTGTTTTTATGTGCTTGGATGTTACACAGTTGGAAATATAATCATATGTAAGAAATCTACTTATCTGTCAATGCAGTGATGCTTTGAGAAACATTCGTGTGTTTACCTGATTTCATTGCAGGAGTTGTCTGTTCCAGTCTGGGAGTGGTTGGGGTCACTGTATTGGGCAGCGTGGTGATTTCTGTGAGGAAATGGTATAATTAAAATGGTTAGAATAACTCAGATTTATAGGCATAAGAATGAAAACAGAATAAAAGAAAAACAAACTACCTCAACTCTTGAGGTTTTAAGTGGAGGTTTTAACTGCCAGTGTTTAGATTATTTCTGCAGGTTAGTTTTTAATGTTACATGTTTCAGATCTAACTATTTAATAATTAAATATGTCAAGTTATTTTCACATGTCAATCCTATTTATATGCTCAGTGCAACAGTGGGTAGCACGGTTACGGGGTCTTTTTGCATGGAGTTTGCATGTTCTCCCTGTGCATGCGTGGGTTCTCTCCGGGTACTCTGGCTTCCTCCCACATGACTGTTAGGTTAAATGGCTTCTCTAAATTCTTCTTAGTTGTGAGTGTCTGTTTTTCCTTTTTTATTTTATATGTTGCCCTGCGATTGACTGGTGACCTGTCCAGGATGTAACCTGCCTCTCGCCCATTGACAGCTGGAGATAGGCACCAGCACCCCTCACGGTGAATAAGCATGTTGGAAATGGATAGAATCCTATGTATTAAGAAAACATAACTAAGCCTTCCCCAATATAAAAGTATAGGGCCAAAAATAAGGTATTACTGGTGGATCAACCAGTTTTGTTTAATTTACCAGACAGAAAATCCCGTTTATAGAACCTAATTACAACAACCAGACTAAGAGATACAAAAATCAATACATCAAGTACAGATCTGCAGAAACTCAACAACTGAGAAGAAACAATTAACCCTTAAGCTCAATGCAACAGGATGATGATTCAAAGCCTGTCAACAAGTCCACTTCTGAATATGCTATAAATAGAATAAAAGAGTTGAAGTGTTCCAGTCAAAGTCCAGTCTTAAAACCAACAGGAAGTGTCAGCATCACCTTAAAGGACAGCTTCTTCCAGAAAACAAATATGGCAGAAATACCTATACAGATATATATCACTCATTAGTCTGCAAATGCAGTTAAAGCTGCCAAATGTGGCAGCGCTAGTAATTAGCTACTAATTAGAGAACTTTTTTTTTTTTTTTTTGTTTTTTTAGGTTTTTCTGGTTTGTTTGGATTGTTGTTATGCTTTTGTCTGCTCTCTTATTCAGTTGTCGTCACTGAGTCAATACAACTGGCTCTGGATTTTATGAAGGAGGCCCTTCCTGAAACAACCAGGATTCCAACCCTGCTCTGTTTTTCCATTAATAATTGAAATCATCGTTTTGTGTTTTCACACAGTTAGTATTTTTCTGTTACTAAAACTGGTTCAATGATATCATACATGTGTGGGAAAAATAGAAAAAAATAAAAGCTTAAAATGTGCACAGCCAGAACAGGAGTAGTGATGTCAGCGTGACCCTGAAAATGATCCTAAACACTTTTCTGCTGTTAGTTACAGCTCCTAAAACTCTGGCTGCTTAAAGTTCACACACATGAGCTCAGAGTCATAGACGAAGTTAGTTTCTTTGTATTGAGGTAATGGAACAGGAGATTTTCTGGCTTCTGTGGCACAAACACCAGAAACCTCTCACCAAATTAGTCTCCAAAGCTGCTCCTATTTTTTAATCCCTGCTTTCAACTCCTATAACTTTCTGCTGAGCACACCCAATCTGTCTGTAGTCCCAGTATATTTAACTACTGTTCAGCTCTGCTTCACAAAGCTATCAACACCCTCAAAAAATGGTTCCCTCTACACATAAACAAAAATTTTATGTAACACACAGACATACAGGCACACTCACAGAATGAAGGTTTTTTCCCTCCCTGCCATCAAGCTATAGAAGTGAAATCCTATCTAAGTGTTGTTTCTGTTTTACCACAGCTGCAATTTTCTTCTTCATAACCTCTTCTCTCACCATCTTTCTGCCACCACTCCTTGAGTTATATTTTGATTTCCACGCTCTTCTTTGCTCTCATATGCCTACAAATCTCTTTCACTCCTCCTAAGATTGTTTCTTCTTTCCCTCTTTTCTGTGATCCTTTTTTCCTTTGCACTGCAAGCCTCAGCTTTTGTTGTTCTTCTTTCGAAGACTTGTATAGCCAGAGGATAGAAGAATAAGGATACGCAGTAAACACTTCTCAAATAAAAAATATGCAACATGCTTTGCATTTTTGATAAGCTCTTTAAGTGGGTAAGTAGTGATCACAGTTTTTTTTTTATCTATATTTTCAAAAGCTTACAGACTGAAATACTTCCCTCTTCTTTATTACAAATAAGCACAAATGAACAGAGAGCATCTCCAAATAGTCACTCTCTAGTTTTTTGATGACTCAGTTGGGTCTTTCTTTGGACTTAAAGTCCCAGAGAGCATATATGTTTGGACATGATTTACAGAAGATACTATTTTGTGGCTTTCTCACCACAACAGGATGCTTTACCATCATTTATCACAGGGATAGTGTATTGATGGTCTACTTCTTGTCTTTCTTCCATAAAAATGTGATTATGTTATATTGCTAAATGACAACAGTTGTTTAACACATACTATTTCTGCAGTTAAGCGGAGAACCTCTGCAGCTCTTCCAGTTACCGTAGGCTTCTTGGCTGTTTCTGTGATTAATGCTGTTGTAGAGAGCCAATGTTTTGGTATGTCACCTGTGCCAAACGCTTGTCTTCTATCAAACAGTGTAATAAACCAATCACTGTGAGATGTCCAAAGCCCTGTACATGGTTTAAAATCCTAAGTCTGATTTGAACGAAAGGGTTTTTTTGCAGATCTATTTCCTGTCCTTTTCATAATCCTATTTGTTCACTTATGTTTTTTAAGAAAAAAAACCCTCACTTAACCTACAGACTTCTGAAGGCTTAGGGGTAATGAGGTAATGAACTTTATTTACAGGTATTCAAGTAAAAGGAAAACAACTACACACCTTGTTTTACATGCACCGTTTTCCTTTAACTTTATGACTTTCTGTTATTTCAGTAATCAAGGGCCATCATTCTGTATGTTGTAGATGTTCCCCTGGTTTGAAATTAAATCTAATAAAGGGTTTATTATGTGCTTTCTTTATATTTTAAGGCACACTGAGGGGGAATGTATCAGTGTTGGAGTAGGTAAACAGAACTTTAGGACATTATCTTTATAGGACTGGAGTTTACCATCCATAGAGTGATATATGCAGCATGAAGTTAGTGAAATGTGTTTGACTTTTGCAAGACACATAACTTTAAGGCAAACCAACCTCAAATCACAAATTATAAGAAAGTAATTTACTCTCAACAGATTTAGATATTTCAAGAAAATATTTAGATATTGGCTTTACTTTATAAATAAAAGAGAAGCCGATATCTGAATATTTTCCTGAAATCTCTAGAACTGTTGAGAGCAAATTATTTTTTTACCATTTCCTTCTACATTACAGTGATAAATTGAATTGAAAACATAAACTTTTGTTGGTCTATCACTTAAATTCCCAATAAAATGTTACATGAAAGTGGTGAAAAAGCCATGAGCATTGAGTTATTGCATAATATACAGACAGGAAATGTATTTAAAAAATACTGAATGGTCCTTATCTGCTGACATGAAGCGCTTTCAATCCTACTTGCTCTAATTAGCCCCTCTATAGGAAACGGAAAGACTAAGGGAAAGGACACATGACCCATTTCACCTTGTAGAACCATTTTCCTAATTAGTGACCACACACAGCTTCCGGAGGCTTCATCTATCTACCTCCATCTTTCTTTCACCTGTCAAATTCAGTTTTCACTCCGACTCTCCCACCCGCCCCCTTTTTACTTCCTCTATTCCTCATTGGCTCCATCGTCTGTCAGCCAATGTGCTCTTTCTATTTATCAGCAGTCTATCTGTGGTAACTAAAGGTCAGTCTAGTTATTAAATAATTTACCACACTTTCTATCATTATTGGGGGAGCAATTGCATGCATTTATATTAAGATTTCTATTTTTCTGTAATGCATTTTCGTTCTCTAAAATATTGCAGAAGTTCAGTTATTGATGAATCATCAGTTACAGCCCTGATCATTTACTGTTTGACAATGAAATAGAAACTAAACACACAGTAGACCTTAAGAAACAGAAAGTGTCACAGGCATATTGGGACTTTGTAAAGCTGCTTACTGAGCAGGATGAAACGGAAACAAAAAATCTTTTCAATCATGGAAAGAGCTCTGCGTGTAAATCTACCCGTGTCGTTTAAATAACGACTTCTGGCCTTCTAAGCGACTGTGTTTGTGGGCACGATGAAGAATGTTTTTGCATTTCAGTGACTTTCAACATGCCTTACCTAATGCATATGCAACCTGAATTTCATTATTAACAATTTACCACACCACACCTGACCAAAGGTAACTTAAAAAATTAAGGCACAACACCAAAGATTAAAAAAACAGGCTTTTTAAAATTTATGCTTAAAAGACTTTGAAATGTGAAAATCTTTGAAAACTGGCAAAATTTCTTACATTTTTGAAAGTCTCACAAATTGGCCTGCCAATAAGAAAAAAGCTTCATAGCACCCTCTCCATTACAGTCACTCTAAAATGTTTTCCATCTTATGGATGCAATTTGGTGCAAACATTTATCTAACTCAAACCAGCATAAAATTATTTTATTACAAAACCCTCACAAAGGGTTTAGCATTTTTGACCAAAGATTTTTCACACCTTTTCCATAGGTTTTAATCTCTTAACATCCACCTCATTTTGGGTAATCCTCTCCTATTTTGCATACCCAAATGGAAAAGCAAATAACTTAGGAACTGTAAGCCCAAATTACATGTACAATAATTTTTTTGAAAGCTAACACCCTCTAGTTTCCTAATATATACATTAAAATTGGGTGACTAGAACACAGACCAACCTGCATCAGTTCAAGGATGACTCAAAGTTGTTTTTTTTTATTCTCGGAAATGATAGGTCTTTTTTGAACAGCAGTAATAAAGACATTCTTGAGAAAAAGCAGGTTTTATTGTATTATATTTGTTCTACATCATGTCAACCACAAATGCAGAAAATTTCAGACCTCTAGCTACAACAGTTCCAGAGCTGTTGGATATGGAACTTTTGGTGTCAGCTTGGTGCTGCGCGCAATGGCTTCAACTGCTGATAAAAAATGTACCGGTGGAATTTTATGCATTCTGAGTTATAACCCCCACTTAAGGTCCACCGGGTCGCTGGCTACCCGGTGGGTTTTTAGAGGTTAAACACTCCTTTAATATAGTGCTGACATCCACCAAAAAAGCCACACATGAATGTTTTGACTGTGCCTAACTGGATTTTTAACAGATCTACAGCATCCTCTACATTTATTGTTCCCCCAGCCTGACAAAGAGGTAGATGAAGCAAAAAAACTGCTGTTTTACACAATAAATGGTAATCAGTGCATCTTTCAATATAAAAAAATATCCAAACCATATTGCCCTATTTACATGAATAGGCCCTAGGTAACTCAGCAAAAGGAAACATATTTCATGGCCACCTCAGTCCCCAGACCTACATCCTATATCAAAATGTGTGGATAAGATGAAGAGGTTTAGATCAGAACTCAATAGTCTGAAAGATTTAGAGAGACTCTGTAAGGAAGAAGGCTCAAAGTTTCTCTCTCTGTATGTCGCCCATTTATTAAAAAACTAGGGCCCAGTTTATTTGAGAAAACCGCTGTAGACAAACAGGTTCCCAATAGGTGGCACAGAAATGATTATGAAGAAATTAATATTTTTCTTTGGGAGATTTCTGCCAGTGAATAAATGTCTACTAGACTTGTCACAGTCAGTTAATGTTGCTGCATTAAAGCGTGGGCTTAGGAGCTTTTTAAGCATTTTTATAGTGAAGAGTGAAGAATGTCTGAATGTCTTTAATGTCTGTAAACAGAGAAAGTAACTTCAAGAAAAAAGCCCCCTTTCCTGGATCTAAAGCCTTCAGCTAATACTCTTAGGATATGCTTACTAGTAGTTCTCTTAGAATAGTATGCATTTCTAAACATGGAATATTGTATATGCTTATAAAACCTCGTGCCTCTTCTAATGGCACACATAAGCAGAGCATTAGCTTTTTGAAACAGGAAACTTGGAAAATAGTGAGAACATTTATAGTAATCCCACAACAGGGAGCAGAGCTGTTAATTGTTAAAGTATTACATTAAATGAAAAGTCATGGTGGAAAACTTGAGTGTTTTTCTGGAAGAAAATCATGGTCTGAATAGCAAATCAGACAACTGCCCCGAAGAAAGTAGATCTACAGGTTTGATTTGTCTGTAACTGGAAGTGTCAGACATAATCATGACTTCTGCTTTGGTTGTTTGGTGGTTTGGTTTTTACAAGAGGTTTTTCCAGAGCTAATTACCCAAATATCTTATAGTGCAACCAATGACAAACCAAAGCTGCATTGGACCGCAAAATGCTGTGTCTAGTAGCAAGCACAGTTTCTCTATCTGGACTGGTAATAAGCATGTAATATTGGTTCAAAAGGCAACAATAATTAAGCTTTAAGTGTGGCTAAAGGGGAAAAGGCATAAGCTTGACAGCCGAGATGTAGGGACACTATTTATGTCAGGAAACTATCGGCAGTGAATCGCTAATTAGCCCACAAAGTCTGTGATTGTAATTGTAGCCTTAAGTGTCAGGAGATGAGAGTTGATAAAAACGAGGCTTCTGGCAATGAATGGCTAAGAACATCATCTAAGCTACAAAGGAAATGAGCTTAAGTTGATAAAAAGTGAGTAAAGTATGTTGTTAGGTTCTCCAGTAAAGGAAAAAAATATATTTTCTAACAGATATGAATATAATTATCTAGAATAACAGCAATCTTACGATGTCCTCAAAATGTTTTTGCATTTAAGAGGATTAAAAATTCATATATACATATATATTGCATAATGCTACCTAAGGAGAGGTGGTCAGTAAAAAGCACTGTTTTTGTTATTAACAAGGATTATCAAAGTTAGGGGAAAAAAGCTTTTAAATAAATATTTGTAATACCTGCTTGGAAAATTTTCTAAATTAAATTAAGATATATCTTTGACAAAGACACCTGGCTGGTCTTTTCTGAGTAATAAACAGGCATAAATACTTTTTGTAAGAAATCAGAAAAAATTTATTTTCCATGAGAATAAAATGCATTTTTTAATTAGTTAAAAAACACATTTGAAATTCTGAAAAAAAAAAAAAAATATATAGAAACCCTTGCACTGAAGTTCATTGACAAACATTCTGTCATCAGCATAGACTTTTTTTCAGACATTTTCAGTCTACCTGTATGTAAGCCACAGTTTTTATTTCTTTGCTTTTCTTCTTATTTTTGTGTAAATTATTTATCTATTAAGCAGAGCTGAGACCAACTGGCATCTCGAGTGCTTTTTCTTAATAAGCTGGAGTTAAACTTCATTACCACATCCTAGTACCTGTTGTCTCTGAACCATAATGTTGGTATTAGTTTAGTCAATGATACAAAAAAAAATCAACTTTGTCTAACAGTAGGGAAACAAGGCGTGACAAAAAGTCATGATTCATTATTATATTTCCTCTCCAAACCAGGGAAAGTCCCATCAATACAAAAGTATGTGAGGAGCTCCCCCTTAAAAAGATTTACAAGACATTAAAGAAATCATTGAGGGCTGTATTGTAAAATGGAAAATAAATAGGCAAATATCTGGGAAATTTCGTAAAGGCACTGCGATGCAAAGCGAAATATTTATTTTGGAAAAGTTTGATCCTTTTTTTGCACACAGACATGTACAAACAGAGGCAGCCACAATGAGCCTTAGCCCAACTCTAAGTGCTTCCATGTGTGGTATATATCAGGAGGGGAAGAAAGGCTACAGATCTACTGTAGCATCACAAAGTAAATCAAACATTGTTGTAAAATATAAAAAAAAATTAAATATATCATGTACTCTAGCTGTAATTCATTTCAGCCATACGACACCAATACATTCTGATAAATGCTGTCTGTCCCTAGAGAAAAAAAACAACAACTCTTTCAGAGGAGATGAAACTTATGTCTTTTGTCACTACTAGAACATTGCACATAACTTGCATCTCAAAGTAGCTGCTATTTTCCTTAATTTGTTAAGATTTAGTTACTAAAAAGGAAGTGTAGCATCTAGTGCTGGCAGGATGTCCTTATTGGAATAATGTACTAGAAATCCCCTTTGTAAGAGTGAATTTAACTTGTGGTTATTCAGTACAGAAAGATGGAACTCTGTTTAGTGTACCTCGATTCACATCATAAAATAAACCCATCTTTGAGATATTGGTTCAAGTCCTTTGTCAACATACCTCAATGCACCTTAAAACCTTTAAAATCCTGCTTTTATAGAGCTGCTGTGATCAGATGATAAATTCATAAAATGTTTTCTACTCCATAAATTATACTAACGGCACTGGGAGCCTACTTTAGAGACAAACCACACCATCCAAAATGCACAAAAGAGCAGTAACACAGATTTTTTTCCCTCCCAGCAGCAGTTAATTTAATACTGTAGACTGAAATGTTTTACTGTTATAATCTGTAGCATTTTTTATTTTATTTGGCTTGTTTGGAAAGGTGCTGGTTGTCAGTCTGACCGCATTTACTGATATATATATATAGGACATTTTATGTGGTTTTGACCACATCTATTGATATTTATGAGCATAGACTATTTTTACATAATAAGGAAACTATTTATAACAGCACCTGTTATTTCATATAGGAACAGCTATCACTTTATTTCATACTGTAATAAAAGTCTGTTGTGTACCTTGATTTGCCTTTGACTGAGCTCTTTGCTGTGGGGTCTTTTGTACCAACATTGTTTCAGTTAGTACCAGCAATACAGAATGTTTTAACCCACTTTAAAAACTAATACAGCACAATTATATATATATATATATATCGTACTAGTAAGAAAATGTAGTTCTACGACTAGGATGACTTATATCTACCAACAGGGAATAAGCTATTTTCATTTGTTCAGTTGTCGTAACCAATACTTGATCTTTGAGAAAATTTCCAGAAATCCAGAATTTCAAAATTGTGGGACAATAAAGGTATTTTCTATTCTATTTTATTCTAAAAAACAAAAAATGTGAAAGAAAATATTTTTGATAAATTTTCCGCAAAATCTTTTAAACGTTCTTTTCTAAACTTTCTTTCTCATGTCTTGAAATTCTGAGTGTGGTATATATATATATATATCTATATATATATATATATATATAGATATATATATATATATATATATATAAAAAATCTATCTGTAAAGGAACTAAACTATAATTTTTTAAGCTCGCAGCCATGAAACTCCTTAACCAAGTAGAAGAACTACTGCTGTGTCAAAACTGTGGCAAACTATGAGAGCAAGTCCCCAGTTGAATCCTCACTCCCTTTAGTAAGGGAAGTCCTTAACAAAATTTTATGTTTTCCAATTTATTTATTTGAATCAATTGCACAAAGGAAAGTAGCAGTAGATGAAGGCATATGATTAATCCTCTGCTAGGTCTTTGCAGCATTATTTATGTGCAACATATATTTTACCAATGCATTAGTTTTTATTTTCACTCGCCACAATATGTTGCAATGAAGGTAGTACATGTGTTTAAAAAAAATACAAAGTAACAACCTCAGAGAGCTTCTAGAGCCTGAAACATTTGAAATTTGGACCCTTTGGAAGTTAAATGAAAAGAAATATATTGAACAGGTAAAAATATTGCAGTGTTGTACAAGTAAAGTCAATCACTTTACCATTTAAGTCTATGCTTCGGCTGAAGCCTCCATTTGTTTGGTTTAATACCTGCGCTTGTTGTGGTTTTCCTGAGTGGGAATGAAGTGAGGAGCAAAGGAGAAACATCGGTGGGTGTTAACTGAGGACACATCCCACCGATCACATGAGACTATCTGAACCGGAGCCACAGCTCACATGTGATAGTAATCAGTAAAGCTGGACCTAACGCTTCCCAACACACACACACACACATACACAAACAGTTGGCAGGAGTCATATGATTGGCTGGAAACCTGGAACCACAGCACCTCCAGAATGTTCTCCTGCTATCGTCAACACGTCCTCAGGGCTGCCATAAAGACCTGCTTCTCTGGACCAATTTTACCTTTACACTGCTTTAACAATGAAGTGTAACCATTTTGTTTTTGGGGATGTAACATATTTTTCTATATCATTCCTAAAAATCTGCTCAAAACTAAACAGTACCATTTTGTATCCTCTTTCCTGAATCCCTCAGGCTCTTCTTTAGATACTGCATCATCTGCTTTTTTGAGGGGTGCCAGTATTTCTCATACTTCTCCCAAAGTTAGATTTATCAATTTTTTTGACAGCAACACAAAAACAAGTTACCTTTAAAGTCTTCGAAAGGGGCCACTAGGTTTTTAAAAAGTTTGAGGATGTACCTGATAAGTCCCTGAAAGAAGCAGCTCAGCCCTGAAAAGTATCTGATAAAACCCAGAAAGAAGGCTCAGGAAAAAAAATAGAAGTGTTTAGTAAAAAAAACAACAACTGTGAGTTTAGAGGAAGTACCTGTTAAGGTCTGGGAAAGAGTTATGGAAAAGAACAGATAAATGGTTGAGCAAATTCTCTGTGGTTTCCAGAAGTTTTTTTTTTTTTTTTCATCTTCATTTGCTTTGATGTCTTTTTTTTAAATCATCCTGACAGTAAATATTGGCATCTTTAAATGATTAAGGTATCTAATTGAGCCATTTCCTAAAATACTAACCTTATCAAAGCATAAACTATATGTTTTACTTTAAAGGGATGTTCCCTTGTATTTCCAACTATAATAGTAATAGGACAATGTTATCCAATTTTAAGGGACTCTGGAATTCCCCGATACTCCCAGATTACTCATATAAAAGTTACTTTACTTATCAACCCAAATGATATTCTTTACAAATATGTTTGAATCATATTTATAGTTCAAATTTTATGAGGATTCCAATTATTGTGGCTTAGCAGATGTGTAAGTTTATGTAATGATTTACTTTAAGACTTTTTACAAATCTTTACCAGGTGTACCCAGAATTGTGGAG
Source organism: Cyprinodon variegatus (assembly GCF_000732505.1). Lineage (NCBI taxonomy): Eukaryota > Metazoa > Chordata > Actinopteri > Cyprinodontiformes > Cyprinodontidae > Cyprinodon > Cyprinodon variegatus. The sequence goes on along the minus strand of NW_015151394.1, from coordinate 8,081 downwards.
GGAGGCTGTATTTAGAGAAACTTCATATCACTGAAAAACCGCCTTATTGGAAGATTTTTCACTTCGAAGTCATCAGAAGCAAACCATAAGGGTCTGAGTCATGCAAACTAATAACTGCAGAGCTCATTTTAGCCACATCATTGTGGTTTTGTTGGCTGCAAGAGGCAAAAAGACACGCAGTTTCTCAGAATCGGGCTGGCAGAATCCTAATTTTCCATGAGTCTAGGAAAACCAGAAGCAGATGAAAAAAAAGACAACATTTCTATTAGCTTCTCTGAGATTCAGAATGAAGTGCTTTGACTCCTTTTCTTCATTTTCTGCAGTCTTTCATTCATTTTCATCAATAACTCCAATGATAACACTAAAGGTGTCAATGGAGATGAGAAGTGAAGCATGCATTGACTCAACTAAGAGCTAATCTTTGTACCAAACAGGTGTGAATGTTTATTTGTGTATACATCTGTGCCTGCTTGCATCGCTTCCAACAGCTAGGTGTGGAGTGAAAGAGATGCGAGTGCCACAGATGTTCTGATAGCTCACTCTTTTAAAAACGTGATAGGAACTGGCAGCTCATAAGCTTTTGGTTCACATCCGATAGTTGAGGTTACAGCACCTAAATTACATGTTGCCTCCATAGCTAGCGTGGATGATTGGAAATGAGCAGTAATCTCTTGGCTTTTGTTTCTGTGTTTGCACCGAAGGTTTTTGCACAATAATGAGATGCTAAACTACATTTTATTGTGTGTCCCCAAAGAACCTATGAATGTGTTCTTTCTTTGTTTGTATTGGATTTTTGGGAGCTGGGATTGTCTCGCTCATGTGAGGAAATTGTTAGGTCAGTGCAATTGATTGTAGAAAATGAAAACAATACAAGGGTGGTAATGGAAAAGCAATTTCTTTGCCTGTATATTTGAATAGTAAACAACATGAGTAACTACTCTGGTTGTTTTTGGAGTAGGTCAGTAATTTGTGGAAAGAAATTGTTTTTTTTATTTGTGCCAAACTTAAGCTAGAAGCAAACTTATGTTTTTATCACATTCCATAAATTATAAGAGTCTTAAATATTAACCCTCACTTTGCATTTTGCATAATTTCTATTCAGTTTTAGAAAGAGAAATAGTAATAACATAATTTTAAAGTAAAAGAGCAGAAACAGAGGAGAAAAAATTAACGTAAATATATAAATGCAATATTATTTTGGTTGTTTTTATTATGTATATTCTATGTTGGATGGCAATGAGGAAATAATTTTAATTGTAGAAACCACTTTGACCTACATTCATTGTATGAAAAGAGTTCTATAATAAATATTTGATTTGAACAAAACATAAGACCACAGAACTTTTAAAGGAAAACAACAACTGGTTGTGCAACTTTCAATTTAGTAGATTATTTTTAACACATATATTCTGAAGCCAATATACGCTTTAATCTTGAGTATTTACATGCATACACTTCCTTTAATATTTGATTACAAGTTTATTAGTAAGTTGCAAAGAAACTACATTTTTTGTAGGCATGATCAAGCTTTTGGCGTAATTTTAAGTTAATATTTAAACATTCATCCTTCTTAAAAATTGCGCAGAAGATGATGGTTTTCAATTGTATGGAAATTATGACACAGACTTAATGCAATATACCACTACCAATGGCACCTCAGCATGATGCTGCTACCACCATGTTTGATGGTTGGCCTAGTCCTCCTACCCTCATTTAAACTCCTCTGAACACATTGTGGGTTTTCCCAAATGTTCTCTTTTATTTCCCTAAAAACCTTTTTCTTGAAACTGAATTTGCTTAAACACTTAAATAACAACACATTTTATCTGAGTATAATAGTGTAGATCATGGGTTTACTTTTCATCAGTCTGTGATAAACTGGCTTAGTTTTGGACAGTGAAAGTTGTTTTCTGTTATTTTCCAGTTCATTTCAAACTTGAGCCTCAGAGGTTCTTAAATATTCTGAGCAATTCTCTAGACATCTTGAATCACACGCCTCAAACTTGGATACTGTTTGGCTAAACAGACATTAAATCTGGTTTAGATTAAGCTTAAGCCTTTCCAAAATCTCAACCCCATTACAAATTTGACTAATTAAAGCCAGGTTCAGGAGTAAGCTGACCAATTTAAATTGGTCAGGAGGAGTGGTTGTCATTTTGGTAAGACTTTCTCAGCTACATTTAATCCATTAAACCTTTAATCCAGCAATAAACAAAAGATTACACATGATTATAAGTTCAGATGAGGCCCGGAGTACCTTTTCTCAGATAACAATCTTTAAGCAGGCATTAACAAACTTTATATAAAAATTTTTTTTTATTAAAATCATATACATGTACCTTTTCAATATAATTTTCACATCTTAAATGTTTTGATTTCATCTGTCTAATGTAGTATATTGTCATAATGAAAGAAATAAGGGCTTAAAAATATGAGTCTGTGTTTAACTAGTAAACAATTTTTTAAGTTTCAATAAAAAAAATCTATTTAATATGAGTGAATCTCTATTGTGAATGATTTTGACCTCAAGAAAATTTGATTGTTTCGTTTAAATTGTAAATCCTTATTTTTTTTTAATTGGTGTAGTTTTAAGTTGCGTTTAAAAAAACAAAAAACAAACTATAAATGCATCAGAAAAAACTTAAAGAACATGGTGTTCCTATCCCTGATGAACGCATGCAAACCTTTGACCTGAGCTGTATTAATTAGAGCCAGGGAAACAAATAGCATGGAGATCAGATGTTATGTTGCTCCTCTCATTGAACTCTCCATATCTCTCACCATCTAGAGCCCCGTCTGTCTGTGTGAATTTATAGAAGAAGCTCCTTCAGCCCACTAGAGCTAAATGTCTGCATTTTTTCTAAAAGGCGGTTCTTTGGTGGAAGCAGCTGCTCTAAGTGGAATGAGGATGATGTGCAGCTGAATATTTCAGCTTTTCTTCTGGAACAAAATAAACAATAGCAGGGAGGAAATGGGTTATTTTGTTGTTAGTTATAACTTGAAAATAACTGTGACATCATATATAACGCTTTTTTTTCATCCTCAAAAACAGATGGCGAAACTTCAAGTTAGAATGTAGACTTATCTCACCATGTGTCTTTATTTATAGGTTGGTAGAAGAAGCAGTTGCTATGGTGTTCCAGTGAAGTGGGAATGAACTGTTATCATGTCTAATGCATGGATTACATCCAGAGGGTGAACATCTGGCAAGCAGGCACAGACAGCCAGACCAGCAGACAATCACTGCAGCCACGGAGCAGTAAAGATGTTGATCTTTGCAGCAACGGGGGCTGATTGCTCGTGATTTGCATCAGATGCAATCACACACGAAATAAAAAAGTTGTTTTACTGCTTGTGTTTGTGTAGAGATATAATGTTTATGTCAGAAAAATAATTCAGCATTACTGTTTAATGAGTGATTATTTTTGGACATTGTTATTTTCTCATTGGGTTTAATTCTCTAGAGACTAAAGCAAATCTGTGTGATTGAAATTTTAACAGCCAAATGTGAAGTTGAATTGTTTTATTTCCCTTAATAATACTCTATCTGATTTTTCTGTTAAAATATATTAACTGGAAAAAATCTATTATTTGAACTTGGGCTGATAAAAGTCTGCATAATAAATTTGCGATTGATCCTTAAAACATAAATATAAGAAATTTTGTTCTGCAGCTTCTGACAATGCTGGATAAGGAGCAGGGTTTATGTTTTGACTAATCAGTGATCAGGGAATCACCAATTTGCCAACTGGTTCTTTGATAGATATGTAAGAAAAATTTTTGGATCTATTATCGCAAATCTATATATGGAGTTTTCAAAATGGTATTGGGATTTTCAGTGGATCCATTTCCCTTGGTCAGCTAAAAATACGAGCCTGTAGGCCTGTTTCTATCTTCCAAATGCATTAGGGACCTTTTTAGAGTTCAACTTCTGGCTGAAACTCTGCTGATCTCTGCCAGCAAACTGAAACTGTCTCATCACTAATTGTCCCAAAATGTATTTTAAACTCAAAGGAGAAATTAAACAAAAAAACAAGCTTTCCCCTGGTCATTGTAGTCTGCAGGCACAGAGGAGAAAATACAGGCAGGGATCCAGGAGTTTGTGCAAAGGTGTCACATCAAACATGAACAAGAGATAATATCATAAATTTGCTACAGTAGAACCAGTAATGAACGTACTCTAATTAATTCTGTTTTTCTGAAATCATTTTTGACAAATTATCAATAAGGCTTTGTGCAAACCTTTTTCAGACATGCCAAAGTGGTCAGTGCCTCATTAACTCAGAAGATAAAAAAATAAACAAATTGTCCCTCTCTTTATCCAGTGTCCCCATCATAAGCAGCCTACTGCTTGGGCCTGACACATCTGGGATATATTGCTCCCTTTGGGCATTGTTTCTCATCCTGTATGCACACACAAGCTCAGAAAAGCACAACTGTGTCCATCAGCTGGAGTCCCATTGCTGTCTACTGGGAGCAGGTACGTGTCGTATCCTGTTCATGTCTTCACCTGTCACATGCCACATTGGGACTACAGTAGTAAAATCAGGAAGCGGGAAATAACAGCAGCATTTTTAGACAGGCAACGCAGAACGAGTTAGATCCCTGATTATTTAAAAAACACAGCACAGGACATTAACAAGGACATTTTTTTTTTTTTTTTTACAAATTTTCTACCCATTGTCTCTGGTTCATTAGTTGAAGAATTGATGTAGCTCAATGTTATTGTGCAAGTTAGGCCATAAATGTAGGAGCATTGGTACAATGGCTTTCTTTATTCCTAAAATGATTGCACAGCAGGGGAAAGAAATGCTTGCCGCAGCTAAAGTGGTCCATGGAGCAATGGTGCATTATAATAAATTGTACTTTCACAGCTCAGTAAAGTAACATGTAGATTGATGGAGCACATTCATCACCGTGCTAAATTACCTCTCCTTTCACACTAATCCTAATGTAGAAGAATATTTCAAGCCAAGTCAGAAAAATACAGATTTTTAGTTTTAAAAGAACTGATTATGAACCGAAACCATAGCTCAGCAGTTACAGCATGTTGCTCCATTGATACACTCCTGAAAGATGTTACCAACCAAATAGGCTTTGAGCACAATGCATTACACAGCTGGCCACTATGTGTTAAAGTCTCTGACCTAGACATTTTAATCCCTGCCCAGACATGTTGAAAAACCTCCTATGGAGCAAGATTATTAACTGTAACCTTAAAAAAAAAAAAAAAAAATATATATATATATATATATATATATATATATATATATATATATATATATATATATATATATATATACAGGATGAATGAGAGAAAAAGACACAAACAACTGATCCACACAGCATAGTGCACAGAATTAACTATCCAAATTTGTCTTATTAGATTGTGACAGAAGTTTTTTAATATTGATGCGACTGTGCAAAAGACAAAATAATCAGTTTCATCTTAACCAAATGTAAGTTTAGGTTAAAAGTGCTTACCCTCAGTTGGTTCTAGTCATGCAATTAAAATTACAATTTTACCTACATACTCAACAATGTTTACAAGACGACTCAGGTGTTTCACTCCATTGCCTCATGTCGTCTATTTGACACTCCAGGTATAGTTAAGGCCAAACTCATACATATGTGTACATTTTAAATTTTTATTATTTTCATTTAATAAGGCAGTTATTTTTGAACAGGAAATAAGGCAGTCATCTCTGAAAGATATGAAATTATGTAAAAAAAGATCAAATCTTTTACTGAAAAAGCAAACCTAAAAATGGTTTATATTCTAAATCTGAAGTCACGTTTACCAAATATTTTCCAGATTTTACTAGGTTTTTTTTTCATGACATAGAAATCTGACGGATAGCAATTCATGCCCTGATCATTTCATGGCATATGATATAATGATTAGCTGTTTCAACCAGATTTCCTTCTGCTGAATTAAGTCCATGCTGGGTTAGGAAACCTTCATCTCACTGACTTCTGATAACCTCATTTGGTGAAAATTCACTGGGTGTGAATGTGAAAATCAAAATGTTAAATTATAATCATTCAGAAAAATAAGCTGACAGTTAAAAATAAATTATGACAGAATTTTGTTGAGTTTGTCAGTGAAAATCAGAAACAGTTAAAAAGTGTAGCACAACCTCTGCACTTAATACCCAATGGAGGTAAAAAATACTAACTGGCATTAAGGGAATCAAATCTTTAAAAGGTTTCTACTCGTATAAAGAATTTCCCTTTTGAAATAAGCACCAAGTATTTGAGTCTGTGCAGCTTTTTGCCATTACCCTTTTCTTTAATCTTTCACCCCAAAGATTCTCTCTTACTGGATTGTTGACTTCGGGTTAAAGTAATTTAAATTTTTATAAATATTTTAGCTTTAAAACTAAAGAACAACCTGTTATGATTCTATTATAAACTATCGAGTTATTTTTTTAATACCAAATGATTTCTTTCAAAAAAATTTTTTATGTTGTTTTGTTTTGCAGAAACAAGAAACAAAAATTTTCCAAATCTACAGGTTCTTAAATATCAACCAAAATTCTTTTTTAGATGTTTTTCCTTACACTACATATTGTAGAATAAATTATGGATACTATTAAAAAAGTAAAAAATTTCTGCTGTTTGGAAGTTGGAAGATTTTCCAAATTTCTCCTACAGACCTGGTCACTGGCAGGCACCACCTCTGAACTGCAGCCAGACAATAAACCATGACTTCCAAACTCCTGTCCTGAAACTTTTCGACAGGATCTTCCTCAGCAAACTCTGAACTAAATAGTTTGGTAATTAGCAGCAGTCAGTAGAACTTTGTCATGCTGGAAGCATTTCTGGGAAGCATTGAACCCCGGACACGCATCTAACACACATTTGTCACCAAGGACAGGTGTTTCAGAGCCCTGACCTAAACAGTCTTAGGCTGTAAATAATTCATGCCTTATGCTAAAGTGCTTGCTCTCTTACCAGGCAGGTCACAGCCAAGAACCTCCATCCTCATACCGATGCCAGCAGGTGACCATCGCTCTGGAAAAACTCTGATGTGCTGGGCGACAATCTCGTCAAACCTCCTCACTTCTGGAGTATCATAATGGCTGTTCCCCTCAAAGATCTGAGTAAACACATTTAGAGATGATGTCATTCTTCAAGATTAAAAAAGCTTTGTCCAAAATCATTTTTAAAAGTGTCATTTCACATTATGCACGGATGTTGCAATTCCAGTTTTGGGCAATACTGACACTGCACTGCAAAAACAATCTTGAAACTCCTAAAACTAAGTGTATTTGCCAATGGAATGAGTATATTTACTCCTCAAGTAAGATAATTAGATATTATGCACTTAAAATAAGACAGTGCAATAGTTTTTTCTTATTTTAAATATAAATTGTCCTGTTCTATTGGCAAAGTGTCTCACTTACCTGCTCAATACAAGAAAAAAAATCCCTTATTTTAATCAAAAATTACTTAATTAGATTTCAATTTTTTGCAGTGTGAGCCTGAATGTTAGAAAACTCAAGGAAATACAAACATATTACTATTTTCTATTTAACTCTCACCGACAAAGGAACAGTAAGCCTGTCTGAAGTCATACAGCAGAGCTAATCAGCATTGTTTCTCATCTCAGTGTGACATGTGTCATAAAAAATAACAAGTGTGTTCCTTTTGATTTTCAAATATTCTTTGAGGCAGCAGCAGCCTCTAGCAAAGGAAAAGAAAAGAGGAAAAAATAGGGTTTATTACAAACCTAGAGCTAGACAAGACTAGACAAGACTACTATTGGTTTCATGGATTAAGTTGTATTTTCTGCCTTTAAGATTTCTAAACTAAAAGGGAAAAAAAACTTAGATGATTTTCCCAGGATGCTCATTTAAAAAGACAGCCAGATGAGAGCGAACAGGATTTTTAACATCAGTTGAAAACCCCGGCAGTAGTAGAGCTATTAAAGCATTTTAAGACAGTCTCAGAAAGGAGAATGAAGAGCCCTGTCTCATGGTGCGTTAGACTGCCAGCAGTGTTGAGTAGTGATGCAGAAAAGACATTTTTAATTAACACCCATGAGAGACAAATAGGGGATGAGTGAACAAGTGGAG
>NW_015151393.1:317378-318347 GCF_000732505.1 Cyprinodon variegatus | reverse complement strand
AAAAAAGAAAAAAATTTCATGTATTAAAACTTTTGGTCTATAAAATAAATACTGGGACAAATACATTCAAGCAGTGATGTTCACAATTTGCCATAAATCTCATGTTGTTTCTGTTAGAATGTTAATTGTTTAAAATAAGCAAACAAATAAGGCATAAAGTTTTTAATTAGTTAAAAAAAGCCAGAACCCTTGTAGATACAGTAAAGTGTGAATTCTAGACTGAGAACTTGATAAGGGTTTTTCATCAAATCCATTCAGTTTACACTATTCCTTTGGTCTGGATTAAACAAAATCAAAGTAAGTAATTAATCAGCAGTAAAAACAATAATTGGTTCTTCTTTCTTAAAGAACACATTTAGTGGAATGTATTAAAAGGAAAATGGCCCGTACTTATATAACACCTTTTTTTAAGTCAAGAGACTTGACCGAAGCGCATTACACTACGTTTAGTCATTTACCCATTCATGCACACACACTGATGGTGGCAAGCTAAACTGTAGCCACCACTGCCCCGGGGTTCATTGATAAAAGAAGGGCAACTTACCACCATCGGTAGGCAATCTGGGTGAAGTGTCTTGTCCAAGTACACGATATTGAAAGCCTGTGCTGGGGCTTGAATCGAATAATCAATGATTGCACGGCAAACCCCTGTGTCTGGCAAATTATACAGATATATATATATATATATTTAAAAAAAACATTTAATCCAATCCAAAATCAGTCCCCTGATAGTAGGATATCTTTTTTTTATTTGAAGGATAATGCAAAAAGTGCACCTTTTAAAAGTTATATACTTTGAGAGGTTTTAATTGGTTGGTTAAAATGCTGCCCGGAGCCTTGTTAGTAATCGCCTTGACTTTTCAACTGCGGTCAGACGCCCCTGCATCATCTCTTAGCTCTTTTACCCTAGAGACAATCCACAGTGTAAACCACATCCTCTAAAGCAGGGGAAACCAATTAAACATCAGC
>NW_015151393.1:312858-314810 GCF_000732505.1 Cyprinodon variegatus | reverse complement strand
GACAGTTAATTACCTGTGACAAAGTGAGCACTGCAGACTCTGGCGTATTCCAGCTTAACACCGTCCAAATCGGACCTGGATATCCGTGTCAGCCATATGTGATGGCGTTGTTCAGATAGCTGTTTTGTTTTTTCACATTGATTCACGATTACGGCTGGAATGCGTTGATCTGCACCTCCACGGGCCATGCAACCAACAATTACACACATTTTCACCATTTTTCACTGTCAATACTGCCTAAGGCGTCATACAATGCAGGGTCAACGGTGCGAAACGACTGCCACCCAATATGGCGGACACGCTGAGTAGTCAAGTGAGCGTGACGTCACCTGAAAACCCCCTATTTGTCATTTTTCTTTAGTTACATAAATCTTTTGTAAGGCTTTAAATTCTTTTCTTTTCTACACTAAATGGTGAATTTTAATTTTCCCAAAGCCACACCCTTCCTTTCAATCTAGTTAGTTTTTTCAAGGAATAATCACAATTTTAGCCAGTGGCGGCTGGCCAAAAGAGGGCGCTAGGGTGCAGCCCCACCCAAGTGCAAGATGTGCAAGATAAATATTTACTCTTTAATGAGGAGTACAGCTGTTTTATTCGGATTGGTGACGTATTTCCGCGCAGTAGCCCCTCTGCAATACAGAAGTATAGGACAGCTCGGGGTGCAGGAAAGCTGCGCCCGAGCTGACAGGAACAGTCGTCACAGTCGTAGTGCGGCTGATTGACAGGTCGAGTCGCAGCAGTGAAATCACTTAAAGCAAAACCAAGAGAATCTGGAGGTGAAAGCATTTGATCAGCCGAACATCAAAATTAATCAGCAGTCCAAAGACAGATAGAGACGAGCCCCCATTTTTTTTTTCAGGTTCTGGTTTAGCTACAAGCCTTGGCTAACTGCATGCAGCTAGGCTATATAAAACATCAATAACATCAATATATATTATACTTTTTCTAGGTGTTTGTTAATTTGTATAGTTCCCCTAAAAAAAAAACACATCCTCAGAAAACAGTTTTACAGTTTATACGTTAAAGAAATGTAAAGCTGTCTGATAGCTTCTCGATTATCAAACTGGTACATTATTTTTGTACTTAGGTTTCTGACACCATATTGGACCATGCAAACCACAGATTTGCCTTCAAAAAGCCTCAGAAGGGCAGAATTTATGTACAAAAACTAAACCTGTACATGAAATTAGCTTTTTGTAAAAAAAAAAAAAAAAACCATAAGTTCTTTAAAATGTTTTTTAGTTGTTGAAATTCATATAAATATACTGGTGTGATAAATTAGTATACGTTCGATTGGTTTTTGCCCCCCCCCAAAAGAAAACACCACACACCGACACTGCTACTAGCTTAATAGAAGTAATGCATGTTTTTCTTGATTCATTTTATTAAGAATGATATGCTGCCTTATGTAAATAACACCCTAAATATTGCTTAAATACCACTGCTAACTACAGCCATTTAATCAGCACAACGGTCAGGCTGCCACAGAATATTTTGGAAACCCAATAAGGGGGTTGGTTCACCCTCAGAGGCAACAGCAGCCTTCAGTTTAGTTTAGGTTGATCAAATTCAATCCAGCTTACCTTGATAATATCAATTCACAACAAACATCTCAAGGTGTTTTTTTTACAAACAAAAGCAAAATACATGTGATCACAGTATCCCTTGTAGAATATCTCTTATTCAGCTAAACTGAGGGATTTCTGAGCACGAACTTCCTGGTTAAAATCATGCTATTACAATGGTTAACTGAATGAAGTTTTTGACATCAATAATTATAATAAGTTATTTCAGTCTTAAAGTAATAGGACCAAAGTGTTAGCTTAATTTGAGATTTATGAAAGGATTTTTTTTAGGTCAATATACAGCATTTGTTGGGTAAATGCATAGCACCCAGTGCAGTACAGGAGTGATGTGCTGCTGTGACATGTAAATCTCCTAGCATCTTTGGG
>NW_015151393.1:309269-309917 GCF_000732505.1 Cyprinodon variegatus | reverse complement strand
AGTTTTAAGAATAAAATGTGCTCAATATTGAGGAAAAATCCACATTTATTATTACCTTAATGATAAAGAAACCCTAAAAACATTATGGCAATAACAAGATAGAAAGTTTGCTTTGGTTGATAATTTCAAAACAATTTCTAGGTCCTTGAACATGTATGTCTTACTTGTGGAGGGCCTTTTATATTCCACACATTCAGTTTTTCACATTTGTTTTTGCATTTTATCCCCGAACCTTAGTATGTTTTGGGGGGATTTTTTTCTGACAGACCAAAAAAAGAAAAACTGGGCTGAAGTGGAAGAACTATGAAACATGGCTTTCAAATTGTTTTAGATATTAATATCTAATAAGTGTGCCATGCATTGGCATCAACTCCTTCTCTGATACCCCTAAATAAAATCAGACAACAGAAATTCCTTTAGAAGCATAATTGGTAAAAGAAAAACCTCAGTGTTCAATGTCATCTCAGCAGAATAGCTGTTCTTTGTGTCTCAGAGGTTTTATTTTAGTTTATATATTCATGTTTTCAGAGGTTTTATTTTAATGTCAGCCAAGAGCCATTAAGAGATGCTGTATCTCGTCTATAAGGGAGTGATGATCAAAACAAGTGGACAGATGTTAGAGATCTAGACTCATGAATTCAAAGGAAT
>NW_015151393.1:305914-306976 GCF_000732505.1 Cyprinodon variegatus | reverse complement strand
CTCATTAACATAAAGATCAACACATAATAGAAGATAAAATAATTGAAAGAGTGTCTTGAATGAAGTTTCTTGGCGTAATAATAGATGAAAAATTGAGTTGGAAGAAACACATTAATTACATTAATATAAAAATATCCCACTTAATTACAGTTTTATACAAAGTTAAATATTTTCTAAATCAATAATCTTTATATTCCTTATAATGTTACTTTATACTACCAACTTCATGACGTATTGTGATGAAGTATGAGGAAACACAAGACGACAACCAATGTGATTAAAAAAAAGCAATGAGAATAATTACTAAATCCTCCTTTACAGATTCAATAACCCACTTGGTTATTAGGATAGACATATTAAAGTTTGAATCATGCACAGAGTAAAAAACAAACAAATGCCATTTAGTATCCAAAAGATTTTCCAAATGAAAAAGAGCAAATACTGTCTACGGGGAGCATACAGTATATTCAACAAACCAGCGCTGAGAACTAATGCCAAACACCACTGCATTTCCTCCAGAGGCATTCAGTTATGAACAGCTGCAGTGATGACATAAAAACATCTCAAACTATTGGAAAATGTAAACAAATAATGAAATGCAATATAGTAAAAGGCTATATGGAAATTAGGAGGAACTGAAAAGCAGGTTTTATTTATAGTGTTTCATTATTATTTATTATTATTGTACAATATAAATAATATTATATATCATTGATAAGTATTATACTGTGCATTATGATTATAATGTGATTATTATGACAAATATTAATATTATTCTGTATTTTTAAGAATTACCTTGTGATCATAAAAATTATGAAACTTTTCTGTATTGTGATTTACAAAAGAGAGTAAAGCTTTTATTGAGTATTATTGTTAATTAATATACTTTTATTTCTTTATGTAATTTCTGTCATGATGTATTATCGACAACTTTTCAATTTTGCAGTAGATGGTAAAATTAAAATATTTGTGTTTTGACCTTATGAATTTCTAAACTTCTTCTGAAACTCTTTTTTTGAACTATAAGGTTTTATTATTATTAGTAATGCCAAATGTGATATA